>NC_056732.1:1301807775-1301955275 GCF_019279795.1 Protopterus annectens
CTACTTGTTTAATTTCCATTCCCACTTGATACTGATATGCTTCTGCTAAACTAACCAAGGAAATTATTTTAGACTTGTTCTCTTCATGTTTTAAAACTTTCAGTATGTTTGGATCTGATGTGGTCAGCAGATATATATGCAGTTCTACAATGGCTTCAAAGAGGCACATACCACTTTCAGAATGAGGAATATATAATCTTGGTGTACACTGATTTTTTAAATATTATTTGAGTGTGAAGCTTTTTTCTTGTTTTACTGTCCAGCTGATCAATTACCTTTTGGAGCCGGTCAAGTCACCCCAAAACTGTAAGTTAGAACAGGAAGAGTAAATTTGCTTATAACTTGGACTTTGTTCCTAGATGTCAGAGGAGTTTTCAGTATTAATTTTAGTCTTCTAAAATATTCCTTGCAGAGTTTTATACACATTTGTTTGTTTTATTGTTGATCCTTCATCAATTCCCAAATATTAATACATTCCATTTTGCTCAAGTTCCTTTATATCACATTCCTCTCCCAGACTGGTATTTTCTTTGTGCTGCAGCTTTCCTGCTTTAAGTGTTACATCTGATGTCAGTCTTCGTTCATCCTTGACAAATAGGACTCTGTGCCAATCCTTGGGACCAGCTCGGCCATTATAAAGTACAGCTTGCAGCAGCCAAAAAACTCTTGAGCTAAGACTCTACCCATAATGCTCCTCTCTCTATTACCTCAGATCTCGTTTGCCGTTCTGTCAGCAAGAAGCATCAGTCATTGCTCTCAGCTAAGTCTTTAAAAATTTGTTTATTGAGCTAATTCCTTGTATTTTCGCAAGGTCTCTCTCTCTCAATATATATATATATATATATATATCTCACACACACGTATTTTGTGTATTATACCTTATTTTTTCAGCTGTGTGTGTTTGAATACTCTACACCTTACCTCTGATAATCTCCATTACCATTGTTGGTAACCCCTTCTCCTGCCTTTCTTACCATTTGTGGTAATTCTTAGTACCATTGTTGGTACTTCCTTTCCTTTTTCTTTTACACCTCTTTGGTTTTTCTCCACTACCATCATTGGTAGACCTGCCATCTTATCTTGGTGTGTGTGTTTAGCTTGTTACCTTTAAATGCTAATTCTTAAAATGGTGAAAAGCATAAAGGCAGTTCTGAATTTAAACAGTGCCAAGACTGTGGAAGAAAGATGCCCAATTCTGATGGACATCTTTCGTATGTTTGTCTAGGAGCTCCACGTCTTGACCAAAATTGCAACATCTGCCATGCCTTTAGTAACTGGGCCTTGGTCACGCATCAGAATAAGCTCATTTTGAAGGGCTTTTTGAATACTACTAAAGCTTTGTCCAAGTCTGATTCCCCTCCAAAGTCAGACCCTCACAAAAAGAAGAGCCACTTGGTATCTGTGTCACCCATGGCACCGGTGGTAAAAAACATAAAACTACTGTTCTGACTACATCCACGGAACTGAAAGCAAAGGTACCGAAGCTACAAATTGAAGAATCCTCTGCACCAACTGCTGCTACTACTGTGCCTTCAGCACCAGCATCGGCATCTTTTGTTTCTGGCTCGGTGCCAACTTCTTCAGCGGTGTCTCAGCAGGCTGTGTCCACCCCCTCTGTGCCAAAGCACCTCCAGATTTTCTTCCCAGGAGAAGGTATTCACCTTCCTTAGACTCCTTTGCAGGCCACTTGCTCAGTCCCTTTCTGGAATGACCTGAGTCGTCTTCAGGATTATCCATTTGATCCTCCGGATGTCTGTTCACTGCAGATGTCATGAGATTGGTAGATCAGCTGTAGGCAGCCAAGAGGTATTCCTGCCCCATCTCAGGCCCCTCTCCCTCCTGGAGTTTGGGATATCTTCTCCAAGCACTCCTACAGTATCTCGTCTTCTGATTTCCACCAGAGCTTTGGAGCCCAGCACTTAGATTCACCCTGTACCAGCTCTTATGGTACCGTTAAGCATCCCTACCTCAGCACCTGATGTTGCTCTGACTTCGATTCCCTCCTTTTATAACTGGCAGATTCTTGGAGCCGAGACTCCACTGCTGGTTCTAAGGGTTGCAGGTCGGCTCCTGTTTTTTTTTTTTGCGGAACTGACCTTGGATTTTGGGGCTTTGTTGGTTGCTGGTCCTTCCCTGGCTTCTGTTTTGGGGGGAGGGGTCTCAGAGCAGGGTGTGACCTGGGTTAGAAGCTGGCTTTTCTTGGTTCCAGACTACCACTCCTCTTCAGGGGGGGGGGTCCTGCCTTCCAAGTTATGGAGAGCTTTATCCTCTGCAGGCTCTCGGCTTGTTCCTCCTGTATCGGAGTGTCACATTACCATATCTTCTGGTCCAGAGCTGACACCAATCTCCATGACAGGACATCAAGCACAGAAGCTTCAAGTTACCCCTGTACAGGCCCCTCTTCGTTGGAGCCTTCCTCAGAGATTCCTGCTGAGAACCCCCCCCCCCATAAGAAGACATGCAAGAAGACGCACCTAGATTTCCCAGAAGAATCCATCGCTGAGGACACATTTTGATGAAGGGGAAGGTTCCCCCCAGTCACCCCTAAAGATGTCTCCTTAGAGACATCCCTAGAGATCCTCAAGCAGAAAGATAACTGGAAGCCCCAGGACCTGACCTCAGAGGAATCGGTGTACTTGCAAGCGTTTGGTGCTTGACCATCTATTTCCTGGGTTACCCCACCCACTGACTATCTTAAGCTGATCGCACAGTGTCTCCACCAGAAGACCACCAGTATTGGGACAAGGGTTTAGCAGTGGATGCCATGGTGGTGCAGGTGTCACCAAGAAGGAAATTGCCATTGAGAGTCCTACTGTACATCCTAACGGAGTGTAGGATGATGGACAAATTTGGAAAGCGGGTCTGTGCTTCATCAACTTTCGCAATGTGGTCCTTGAACTTTATGGCACATTTTACTAGACTCCAGAGATCCGATTAAGGAGTTATTGGATGTTCTCACCGGAGCTGTCTCTAACTAGATGCAGGATAAGGTCGGATCTCTGCTAGCCACCCTGGAATCTGTATTGAACTCATCCATGTGGCTTATTGCACATGCAGCTGAAGGAATGACCAGCGCAGTGGGTTTCGGCATTGCCATAAGGCGCCATGGCTGGATGTACTTAAGTGAATTCGCAGAGCCCTTCAAATCTTCCTTCATCAATGCTCCTTTTGACGGATCATCTTTGTTGGTCCCAAGGTGAAGAACACACTAACCAGGTGTAAAAAGGGTGAAAAGACCCCGGTCCGCTGTGGGCATTATTTTTTCTACTCCTCAGCGATCCTTCTCCAGGAATCCGAGGAGTGGAAAGATGTGGTTCAGAAAATCCCAGGGGCCTTTCCAGAACATGTGGCTGTGGCTCCCT
This sequence comes from Protopterus annectens, assembly GCF_019279795.1. NCBI lineage: Eukaryota > Metazoa > Chordata > Ceratodontiformes > Protopteridae > Protopterus > Protopterus annectens. The sequence continues at coordinate 1,301,811,138 of NC_056732.1, forward strand.
TTGGGGCAGAGGGGGAGCTCAGATTGAAGATGCCAACCGGTGGCCTGAGGTGGCCCATGAAATCAGGGTTCCAAAGACTTTCTCTGGACATTCCTACAAGCGCTCCTGAAAGGAGGCCAGATTGCTTACCTCTGGAAGCAGTCGGGGGAAGTCTCTCGCTGCACTCGACAGCCTGGTGACAAAGAACCTCAGATATTTGGTGCAGAGAATCATTACCAGAGGCCCTCACCAAGAATGATGCCACAGTATGAAGACAAAATGATCAGTTTCAACAATTGGCGAAAGTATTGGTGTCATTCAAAGGGGATCCAGTGTCTGTCGGCCTGGGATCACATGCTCGACAAGCCACGTTGCTTCACTAGGCACGGCTTGCACCTGTCACCCTTAGGCTTTCGTATACTGGCCAAGGCTCTTGCCACCCCCATAGTGCCTTTTTTAGGCAAGGCTCAAAGGACAAACCCACCTCCATAGACAGCCCAAGGATAAAAAAGCTAAAGATAATGCTACTCAATGCCAGAACTCTAAACCTGAAGATGCACGCACTCGAGGCTCTCCTCAGTATGGAGAAAATCGATGTCTGTGCAGTAACAGAAACCTGGTTCAAGGCTCCTAAGAGCACCCCAGCACTACCAGGTTATAACTCATACCATGTGTTTTGGCCCCAAAACTTGGACCGAAGCACAAAAGGAGGGGGAGTATCTATATTCATCAACATACATACATACATTCAAGATACCTACACCTCCAGGTTAGTGGCACTGCACGAAGCATCGGAAACCATCCATGTGCTACTAACAGCGGGCAAAACTGCCTTTCAGTTTGTACCCTGCTACAGAACACCCTCCCTATTACAGGAACCCTACTTGGCATTCCTGAGAACACTGGAGAATATGAAGGTCTCTCCAAACACTATGTTATTGGGTGACTTCAACTACCCAAACAGTGACTGGGAAAACTACTCAAGCCCAAACACCCTCACCCAATGGTTCCTTGAATTTATAAACTCTAACGCAATGGAACAACAGGTCACCACTCCCACAAGAGGGAACAACATATTGGACCTAGTCATCACCAACATGGGGACACTGTGTTCCACACCAGAGGTAAACCCCTCATTGGTAAGATCAGACCATAAACAAATTTCCCTGGACATCCATATCCCATCCCCACCCCCCAGCCAAAGAAATCACTGTAAAGAATTTCTCAAAAGCCAACTTTGCACTTCTCAAGACCGAGGTGGAATCCTTCAAAGCCCCTGGGCCAGAAGATAATACAGCCCAATCCGCAGAATCCTTTACAAATGCATTCTATGAGCACCTGCAGGAATGCATGGATCGTGCTATTTCAAATAAAACCAAGACTCACTCCTCCAGAAACAGGAGACTGGTCTGGTGGACCCCAGCCATAAATAAGGTGTACAACAGAAGGAGGAAGCTACTACATGACAGAGCAACATTCCCAAAAATGGAAGGCATCTGATCAGTATTAGCAAGAAACTTTGATCCATCATAAAATCATCAAAGGTCAGTTTCAAAAGAAAAATTGCCCTAGACACTAAAGATCATCACAAGGCCTTCTTTAGTTATGTCAGGAACATGGGCAGAAACTCCCAGATTTGCTCTGAATTGTTGCATAACGGTACAAAATATACCAAACCTATAGACATAGGCACCATCCTGGCAAACAGATTCAGCGCAAACTCCCCCCCCTCCCAAGGAGCAAATGCCTATCCCAACTGAATGTAACCTCTCTGACATCACAGGTGAAAGCTGCCCTTTTCCAAAGCAAAAAACACAGCATCTATGGGACCAGACGGTGTCCCAGGCTGTGTCTTAAACGAGCTTCAAGAAGAACTGAACCCTCACATTAAGTCACTGTTCAAACTTAGCCTTACTACAGGATATGTACCCAAAGAATGGCGTACAGCTACAGTGGTCCCACTCCACAAAGGTGGTCCCACAACGGACCCCGGAAACTATCGCCCCATAAGCCTGACTAGTCTGGTCAGTAAAGCTATGGAGCGTATTATCATGGAACTCATAAACAAAGACATTAGGAGCTTCCAGACACTGGACCCTACCCAATTCGGCTTTAAGGGCAGATCTTGCCTCTTAAACCTAGTTGATTTCTTTGAAACAGTTACCAAAGCCATAGATGAGGGCAAGGTAGTCCACGCAGCCTACCTAGACCTCGCAAAAGCCTTTGACACAATACTCCACTTGGGCATCATAAGTAAGCTTACCAGCTTAAATATCAACTCCTATATCACAAGATGGGTTGCAAACTGGCTCAGAGGTAGAACCCACATGGTCAGAATCGCAGGTGCCATGTCCGAATCCAAACCAGTTACAAGTGGCGTCCCACAGGGCTCAGTTCTGGGACCTCTCTTGTTCGGTATATACTTCTTTGAGGTTTAGGCTAACACGGGGGGATTATGGCTGACAAAGTTCGCAGATGACTGCAAACTGGGGGCCATAATCGAATCTCCAGCTGGCACAAGCAACCTGACGGATGCTTGGTGCCAGAGCCACGGCCTCAAGCTAAATGCTAAAAAGTTCATAGTCATCCCCTTTGGAAAAAACAAGGTGCCCACAAATTACCACATAGGTGGTAATCCATTAAATACGGAAGAAGTAATTAGAGATTTGGGGACCAACGTAGATAGTAATCTCTCCTTTGATAATCGCGTTGCCAAAGTGGTTAGTAAGACCTTCTATATAGCCCACCTTATCACGAAAGGGTTCGCATCTAGATAGAGAGGTCATTGTGCCCTTCTACTCATCACTCATCAGGCCCATAATTGAATACAATGCCCCATTTGGGATGTACCTTACCCGACACCTGCAGCAACTGGAAGAGATCCCAAAAGTACCTCACCAAGAGGATCATGGGCTACAAACAGATGTCCTATGCAGCTCGACTAAAGAAACTCCGGCTCTACTCAGTTGCTTACCGCCTACTCAGAGGCGATCTATGCCTGACGTACAAAGCCATGCCAAACCCAGAATTAATGGACATGCTCCATCTCAAAAAATCCAAGTCCCTTAGAGCTACATGCTCCAGGGACCTAAACCTCAGCACAAAAATAAATAGGACATGCTGGAGGGACAGATTCATTTCCCAGAGGCTCCCCTCACTCTGGAATAGAATCCCAATTCATGTTAGACATGGCCCCTCACTGACCCTCTTCAAGCGAAATCTGGACGCGTGGATGGGAAATCACAAATTCACCCCTGGGATCTCTTCTGTGTCCCTGCTAGACAGAGGCACAGTAAACTAATCTTAAAAGGGTACCTTCTTTGACCTACTTTACAGAGGCGCACAGTAGGCTAATCTAATAGGGAGGCGGAAGCCAAATACACTCCGGCTAGGCTTATAAATGCCCTAGGGCAGATAGCCTAGTATCTACCTATGAACATAATCATATCCTTTTCAGCCTTTTCCCGAGATCACTGAAAAAAATCCCCGATATTCCACCAAATCAGGGGGATCAAGCAGCCATAGACATTAAAAGCTGCTAGAAAAAGTCATCTAAGTCCCACCGGACCAGATAAAATCTGGATTTTACTCCAGGTTCTTTTTAGTGCCAAAGAAGATGGGGGAACTGGAGGCTGATATTGGACCTCAGCCTTCTGCACAAGTTTGTTCAGCACACAAAATTCCAGATGGTCACGGTTCAGTCCCTTCTCCCCTTTCTAGGGGAAAATGATTGGATGTGCTCTATAGACCTTCTAGATGCATATTACCATATAAAGATGAACAAGCACTCAAGAGGGCATCTCCGCTTTTGGCATGTCTATATTACATAATCGAGCTTTTAAAAGTTGGAACGTCATATGGTAAACACCATATGATCGAAGTTTTAAAAGTTCGAAAATGCAATAAAAAAAATAAACCAAAAGGAAAAAAACGTACCTGAATGGTTTAAGGGGGGGTAAGCCCCACTGCACCCACCCCCCACTGCTCTTTAAATATACCAACTCGGAGATTGCACTACAGTGCAGAAAAGGGAAATCTTCCCATTCCGCACTGTACAGAGATTTCTGTTGAAACATTCGAACTTTTAAAAGTTCGATCATATGGTGTCGACCATATGACTTTCAAACTTTTAAGAGTTCAACGTGATATAGACCCGCTTTTGGCTTGGGGCCAGTCCTTATCAATTCAGACCACTGCCCTTTCGCCTCACCAGAGCCCCAAGTGTATTCATTTGCATGGCAGCAGTCACGGCTCACATGAGACCACACAGATTCTGGGTGTTTCCTTATCTAGACGACTACCTACCGGGCATCTACTACTTCAAGCCACAGACTTCATCTTACACTTGTTCAGTGCCCTAGGTATAACAGTCAACAACAAAAAGTCACAGCTGTCTCCCACTGAAGACCTAGAATTCATAGGAGCCTGCCTCACCACAGTTTCATGTATAGCTTCTCAACCCTTTCACAGGCTTCAAAAGATAAGGTCTGAAGTACAGCTCATTCTAGTAAAAAAAAAAAAAAAAAAAAAGTGCCCACTCTACTTGTCCTTCAAGCCCTAGGATGTGTGGCGATGGCCATCAGTCTATGGTGACGGCCATCACTTTTGTTCCCTGGCGAGATTTCACATGAGGATACTTCATTGGCTTCTGGCCTCCTAATGGTCCATTCTCTCTCATCTGATGACTCACCTGATCTTAGTAGCAGGATGTTGCAAAAAGGATCTATCCTGTTGGATGCATTCAGAAGAAATCCTAATGGCCTGTCCCTTTGTTCTCCTGCAACCCAAGGCCATAGTGACCATGGATGGCTCCCTGATGGAGTGGGGGGGCATTATCTGGGAAGAACGGTCCACATCACTTGATCTCCAGAAGAGGCCAACTTTTACTTCAGTTACCTAGAAATGAGAGCAGTGCTCCTAGCATTGCAAGCCTTTCAATCTGCTCTTCCTCTGGGAACAGTTGAGATCCAGTCAGACAACATGTCAGTGGTATGGCACATCAACAAACAGGGTGGAACCAAATCCTATCCCATTTGTTGGGAAACTTTCGGAAGGTATCGCCCATTAACACACTCCAACTGTTTTCTTGTGGCAGCGCATATCCTGGAAAGTACCAACTTGATAGCAGACACATTTTACTGGCTTGCAAGTGGTGTTTCAATCCCAAAGTGGCAAAGGAAATCTTTCACCGATGGAACCAGCCTTGCTGCGATCTCTTTGACTCCCAAATGAATAAGTGCAGCAGCTACTTTGCCCTAATACCCCCTCAGGGGGGAGTCCCCAAGAGATGCTGTCCTTCTCGATTGGCCCTCGGGTCTTTTTTATGCTTTCCGCCCATTCTCTTCATACCCCTCTTTATGAAGGAATCCCAGAGGTTGTGAAGCAGTGTTTCTCATTGCTCTTTTTTGGCCCAGGCAAATTTGGTTCCCCCTTTCTATGGTCTCACTTGATTCACCATCTGTGGATTCTGGACGCAGTTCCAGAGCTGGTGTCTCACCTGAAGAGACTGGTGCACCCCGATCTGTGCACTCTCAAGCTCACAGCTTGGTTCCTCTAATTCTGTTAATCGCCAGGCAGAATAATATAACTTCCCCAGTACAAATAATTCTTCTGGCCTCCCACCAGGAGAGACTATTCTAGTCAATGGAAGAGGTTTGCAATTTGGGCCTCTGAAAACAATTTAGATCCCTTTTTGACACCTGTTGAAAAAAAGGTTTTGCAATTTTTAGCTGCTCTGTTTGACCAAGGAGCCTCTGCTTCCACCATTAGAATCCAGTTAACAGCCATTTCCAATTTTCACAGTGACTACAAAAAACATTCTTTAATTTCCCATTGCCTGTGCAAGGTCTTTCTCAAAGGTGCCTTACGTCTAAAACCAACATTTAAAAAGATCCTTTACCTCCATGGGATCTCACCTTGGTTTTGCAGTCCTTTGTACTACCTCCCTTTGAACCAGCAGCTACTTGCCATCTTGAATTCCTTTCCTGGAAAACTTTCTTTTGGCGGATGTGATGGCTACTAGAAAGTCCAAGTCCCAGGCATTATGTGCAACCCCCCCCCCCCCATATATCATCTTTCATAAAGACAGTGTCATTGAGAACTAACCCATGTTAAGTTGTCTATCTCGCCTTTGTTCTTGCTGTTTGGGTTCTGAGCCGATCCTCGGCTCCAACTCGGCCATAGTTATAGCTCGAGAGCTGTTTACTGGCTCGGACGCTACCCCTTATCCCAGAATGCCCAGCATCAACTACCCAGATCTCGTTTGCCGCTTCAGCTGCAAGGTTGTTTCCTTATTGGCTCAGGCCTAGTATAATCTTTTTGATATTATATATTGTTTTTTTCTTGAAAGTTTGTCGAGTAATTGTTTTTTTAGTATATAGATAATATTCCTTTATCCCTTTTTTGCTTTCTTATGTATTTTAGCTTTGTTGGCCGTCGCTCCATTACTCTCATGCCTTCTGTTCCCTTGAACTCGTTTAAATTAGAGAACCCCCCCCCCCAGGATAGTCGTTTAAATTAGAGGCTTTCCTTCTATTCTTTAATTGTAAAAAAAAAAAAAAAAAAAAAAACACACAAGAAATGTTTGCAAGATTACCACAGGAAAGAGTTTCCACTATTCGTCAACAACAAGCTCTAGGCTCCATGGCAGCTGCAATTCTTCTTGTCCCATTAGCACATTTCCACATGAGAATCCTTCAGTGGCTTCTTTTCACGCAGTGGTCTTTCCAGAAACTACCCATGTCTCACATGATCCTGATCACAGAAATATGCAAAAAGCACCTTTCTTGGTGGATGGTCTCCCCACTAGTAATTCAGGGCAGACTCTTCATATAGCCCCCCCCCCCCGGTAGCCACAGTGACCACGGACGCCTCCCTAATAGGGTGGGGGGGTGCATTATCTAGGCCGGACAGTCCAAGGCACTTGGCAACCTCATGAGTACCATCTGCATATCAGTGTCCTAGAAATGAGAGCGGTTCTCCTAGCGTTGCAAGACCTTCAACACTCTCTTCCTTCCGGGACTATTGCAGTCCAAATGGACAACATGTCAGTGGTGTGGTACATTAACAAACAGGGCGGGACCAGGTCTTACCCCTTATGTCGAGAAGCACTCAGACAGTGGCAATGGGCGATTTCCTCCCAATGTTTTCTGATAGCAATGCACATCACTGGGAAATCCAACTTTTTAGCGGATAGGCACAGCAGAGCTATCCTCATGCCTCACGAGTGGTCTGTGAATCAGGAAGTTGCGGATCTTATCTTCCGCAAATCGGGACAGCCTTACTGCGACGTATTTGCCACTCCTCTCAAAAACAAATGCAGCAGCTACTTCTCCCTATTTCCTCTTACAGGTCATATTCCCTGAGATGATCTAGTCCACGATTGGCCTCAGGGACTTCTTTACGCTTTTCCCCTAATTCCAAGACTCGTACAGAAAGCAAAATCATTGGGTTGCAAAATGATCCTCATTGCCCCATATTGGCCTCGACAAATATGGTTCCCGTTCCTACACCTCCACCTTCTGGATCAACCGTGGATTCTGGACTCTGTTCCAGATCTGCTGATTCACCAATCAGGTGGGTTGCATCAATCCCTTCAAACTCTCCGGCTTACAGCTTGGTTACTCCACTTCCAACCTTAGCCAGGCTTTCCAATATCTCCCCAGCAGTCCATGATATTATTGTTTCCTCACATAAGTCTACTACGAGGAAAACGTATGCTAGTAAATGGAAACGGTTTTCTTACTGGGCAGAATCTAGAAATTTGGATCCTTTCTCATCCCCAATCCATGAAATTCTTGAATTTCTAGTGCAGCTTTTTGTGTTTGGTGCGGCTTCCACTACCATTAGAGTACAACTAGCTGCCATTTCTAATTTTCATATCTCTGTTTAATTCTAGCATAATGTCTCATAAGCTCTGCAAAGCCTTTATGAAAGAAATATCTCTTCTTAGACCCCCAGTTAGAGATCCTCCCCCTCCTTGGGATCTCAATTTAGTTTTAGCCTCCTTAATTTTGCCTCCCTTTGAACTGGCAGCATCGTGCCCTTTAAAATTTCTTTCTTGGAAGACACTTTTTCTGGTTGCTTAACCTTTCAGCTAGACGTGTCTCAGAACGTTAAGCACTATGTGTTCCTCCTCCTTACCTGGTGTTTCACAAGGACATAGTTTCTCTGAGGACCAATCCATCCTTTATTCCTGAAGTCTACTCAGAGAACAATTTAAATCGATCCATAGATCTCCCAGTTTTCTTTCCTAATCACAGCAAGGCAGAATACAAGCTCCACCAATTGGATGTACACAGACAATTGCATTTTTACCTCCATAGAACTAAGGAACTAAGAAAGTCAGACCAGTTATTTCTTTTTTATGCTTTCAACAAACAAGGTCTTCCAGTTTCTAAAGTGACCTTATCCAGATGGTTATCTGATACTATTACCTTTATTTATCAATTATGAAATAAAGAGCTACCAGTTAAACCAAACGGTCATTCCACTAGAGCATTAACCACCTCTGTAGTGTTTCAGTCTAGGTTGCCCATAGACTCTATCTGTGCAGCTGCCACTTGGGCAAATCCCCACACTTTTATCTCTCATTACAAAGTAGATATGGTCTCCCAGAGCAGAGCTTCCTTTGGTTCTACTGTTCTGAAGAGTTTGTTCCAATGAGCCACCCGGGATTTTAGGTGCTAGGGACGCTGTCCCAAACAGCAAGAATGAAGGCGAGATAGACAACTTAACATAAAGAAGTTAAGTACCTACCATATAACGTTCCATGTTAGTTGTCTTCATCTCACCTTCCTTCTTGCGTCCCTCACTCCTTCCCCCTTCCTATAGAGGATTGTGAGGAGTTCCCTTTTGTTTTCACTGGCTGAGCATCTTTTATTACTTCATATGCCAGATAAATTTATAAAACTTTCCTTGTTTAGGTGTATTGGACAACCAGTTTTAGTAACTGTTTACTCTAGTAATGTCTAGAGTGCGCTGTCACAAACGAGATCTGGGTAGCTGACGCTGGGCATTCTGGGATAAAGGGTAGCCTCGAGCCAGTAAACAGCTCTCGAGCTATAGAAGATGGCCGAGTCGGAGCCTAGGATCGGCTCCGAACCCAAACAGCAAGAAGGAAGGCGAAATGAAGACAACTAACATGGAACGTTATGGTTGGGTACATAACTTCTTTTTCCTTTCTTCCTAAGGTGGTTTCTGAATCAAATATTAATCAAACTATTGAATGCAGTTTTCTTTCCCAAGTTCTCCAACAAAGTTGAATATTGCTTACACTTACTGGACGTTCGTAGACAACTACATTTTTACCTGAACAGGACTAGATACAGGAAATCAGATCAATTGTTCATTTCTTTTTCTGGCCCAATGATGGGAAAAGCTGCATCAAAAGTGACCTTATCTAAATGGCTGAGTAATTGCGTTACCACATCAGCTATTTTTCATTCATAATGCTTCTATGGACTAAATTTGTGCAGCTGCAACTTGGGCTACAACTTATAACTTTATCACTCATTACAAATTGGTTATGGTATCCAGGAGAAAGAGCATCCTTTGGCTCTATGATTCTCAGGAATATCCTTCTTAAGGCCACCCAGGAACTAAAGTAGCTGGGGACTCTGTTCCATTCATCAGGAATGAATGAAGGTTGACAACATCAGATAAAGAAGTTATGTACTCACCGTAACATTCCATCTTTGTTGTCGATCTTCAATCATTCTTGACATCCCAGCCACCTTCCCCCTCCTGTAGATTTCCTGGGGGATCGAACCTTTTTCCTGATTTTACTTGAGGTTTTTACCTCAGACATTACTTCTGCTTAATGGAGAGAGGGGTGTTTTTGGGTAGGGTCTTAACTCTAGAGTTTTTTGGCTAGCATGAGCTTGTGTAACAGTCAAGCTAGTTTTGAGGATCGGAACAGAGCCCCATTCATCAAGAATGAATGAAGACTGACAACACAGATGGAATGTTATGGTGAGTACATAACTTTTTTTGCACTCAAGATCAAATGACATTCTGATATCATCTAAGAAGGTTTTGACCACTTCCACTTGTGGTTTCAGGTCCTCATCTGATGAGCTATACAGTTTTAAATCCACAAAAAGAAGACAAGTCTTTACACTTTGTTGTTTTCTGGAAGCCACATTTTAACCATGACCTAATCTGTTAAGTAGACCTTTTAATAGATAAAGAGCAACAGTGGCAATGAGTCACCCTGTAATATCTGCTTTTGAATTATTATTCCTGGTATCATAATTGGTCCTTTGTCATGACTTCGCTTCAGATTGGTTTGCCACTGTTTTCATGGTCATTGAATGTATTTGATCAATGTAGAGTGTATGTTATACATCTGTAAGCACTCCTTTATCCATGAGTGCGGTAAGCTGTCAGATGCTTTTTTGTAATCTGTCCATGTGATACTTAGCTTCTTCTCCTTTTTACAGTTCTCCATTATGGCTTTAACAACAAATGATCATTTGTTCCATATAACGTTCTTTTGTTACCCTTTTGTTCTATTGCCATGATTATAACTCAAACTCTCAATATTCCAGTGTATAATTTATACATTGCTGGAAAGCAAGTTATTGGTCTATAGTTTTTAAGATAGCTTGCTGGTTCACTCTTAAGTATCCATTTTTCTGTATTTAGCCAGGTTGGTGTCTGTCCAGAGTGTGTATATAAGTAGTCCTTACTCGGGGCTAAATTTATTTATTTAATTTATTTTACATTTGTTTACCGGGGAGGTCTGACTGGACAGAGCTGTCCTTTTTCAGCAGAGGCCCAGGGAGAAAAGCTCCAGAACGATTGCTAACAATACTATACATAAGACATTTACATGAGCATTGTGGTTTACACACTCACATAAAAAATATAGCAGATAATATATGATTGTATAAGGTGTTTACATAAGCATAAAGATTTAGGCATACAATTAAAAGTATAGCAGGTAGTAACACATGAAGGTTGTTTGTACAGTATGTTTAGTAGAGATGATCTTGATGTATTGAAGATGAGACACGAAAACTAAAAAAGGAGGAGAATATAGACAAGTTGATGAGGTGCATTGACATTTTAAGGGAAAGCTATTCAACTTATTCTATGGGGAGAGTTAATGGGTATAGATGGGACAGAGGGGAGTAATCTTGCTGTAAAGATGTTAATACTTATAGCTAGAAGTTAGGTGCTGCATCTGGGCTTCGGGTTTTCCATTTAGGAATTTTTCTTGATTTTCTTTCAGTTTCTTTGGCTGTTACTTCATCCCATTTCATATCCTGCACATATAAACTTTTTACTGTTTCTGTTGCTTGTTCTATCCATTCAGCATCTTTATTATGTCCCACAGGATCTTCATAGATATTTCTCCAAAATGTGTCTATTTTGTCGTCTTTTTTTTTTTGTTGGCAATTTTGGTAATTCTATTCTGTTCGCTTTGTTTCACAATTCTCTACAAAACTTTTTTGGGTCATCAATGAATTGCTTATTTTGTATTTTTCCTTTATATTCATCTGCATATATTTTACATTTTTCTGCCTGTGCTGATATCTTTATTTTATTATTTGCAATAGTGTACGATAGATCCTGGTCTGTTTTAATACTTTACATTGCTTTTATAATGTCTATCTTTCGAAGTATTTTTGTTGATCTGTTCCCTCCTCTATACACTTGTAACAGCGACACTTCTTGTCTTAATTGCTTTATAGTTTTCTCTGTTCAATACTTTCATGATGGCATTTGATTTCTTTCCTTCCTTTCTCTTATTGCCTGTATTTTTGTGGTAAGACGTTATCTGTTTTTAATTTAGCTGCAGAGTAATATATCCTAATTACTTCTGTTATGTCACATGAATTTCTCTTAATAGTATTGATTACTGTGTTTGTTTTATCAGACTTCTAACATTTTGGGTTTTATTCACTTTCTGTAATCTGTCCATATCCATTAAGTCAAGCAACTCTTCTCTTAGATCATTTTCTTCTACACTGAAGGCACATTCTTTGTTTTCCGTTTCCTGTGGGCATTCGACATAAAGTTCCAGAACATCTTCCTGTGACACATTCCCTTCAGCTGCATTCTGCGTCATCCGTTGTTCTTTCATATGGGTACTCACTGGCTTATCACAACATTGAGTGTGTCAGAGTTGCCCCCGTTTCCTGTTCTCTCCCTTGCTGTACAACTTCAGCTGAACTTTTGTACTGGTTTCCTACTGAATGCACAAAAGTATCTTCATGTGGCAACTGATCAGATGCTTCCCATTCCACCTGTTTTTCTTTAATTTGGGGATTCACTGTTCTGTTATGCTGTGACATTAACATAGTTGTATTTTCTGCACTAAATCCTTCACTTCACTGATAATCCATAATGTCAGTCTCTTTTTTAATTTCTCCATTACTTATCCTCTTTTCTGCTCTCCCCCTTTGTTTTCTTATTTTTTTGTATTGTAAAATTTTCCATATTTGGATGCATTTGCCTGTATTTCTCTTCAAATATCTTTGGTGCTGCGTTTTTGTATTGATTAGTTTTTCTTTCTCCTTTTCATAAATACTGCACAATATTAAATGACTTTTCTTTCCCCTCTCCAAATTTCTTCTTCAGATGTCTCCCGCTCCACTTGTATCTCTTTATTTTAGGGACTCATTGTTCCATCATGCTGTGACATGACCTGTGTTATAATTTGTACACTAAATTCTTCACTTTGCAGGTATTCCATAACTTTGACTTCTGTTTAACCTCTAATTTTACTATTCTTCTGTTCTACATTCCCCTTTTGTGATCTTATTTTTTTGTATTGTGAAATTTTCCATATCTGGGTGCCTTTGCCTATATTTCTCTTAAAATGTCTTTGGGATTGCTTTTTTTGAATTTATTTGTTTGGGTTTGTCTTTGCATAAGTATTGCACTGTATCATATTTGTCTTTCCTGTGTTTTCTGTTTTTTTTTTTTTTTACACATTTTCAAAAATGTCTTTGATTTTGTTTATATTTTTGTACTTTCTCAGTTGCTTCTTTATCCAAATGGTCCAAGATTTCTTGGTCTATATATAATGTTTTTCATGAATCTGTTGTATTAATGAACACAAGTTTGCAGTTGAAATTTTTGACTGCTTTTCTTGTGCATGTGTTTTTCTTTGCCCTAATTTCACGTTATTTTGTTGAATACCTTCTATCTGAAAATTCTGGGCTTCTATGTCATTTCTTTTTTATCCTCAGTAATCCACTCACTCATTTGTATGGCTTATGGTTTGTGGACTACTGTGTCCTTGTGCAATGGGGGTTCAACCTCCCCCTGAGCCTAGCCTAACCCCATTGTAGAAATGTTTCCATGTCATGAGAATTGTACACTGAGACCTTTCCAGTCCTGGCATCAGTGCACTTACTAGGATTGGACATTTTTTTTATCTTGGGACTTGTGCACCAAGCTGTCTTTATTTTTTAACCTACTTCTCTTCTGTCCATGATATATGCTGTAAAATGCAGTCTACATATCAGTGTCACCTTGGTGAAATTTTTGTAAAACAGGGTCCACCTCGTGAAGGTACTCACCAAGACTTGAGGATGAATTCAATTCCAGAAATACTGCTGTCCCTTGCTTGCTGATTTTATCATATCTCTATCCAGATCCTTCCTTTATCAAGATATTAGAGATGATGGGGCAGAGGGGCTTATGATCCTGGTACCTTACCTCCCCAAAATAATAAATCTTGTAGGAGGCCTACAATTCCTCTCCTCCAACTGCATGAGTAGTGCCCCTCTGGATAAGTTAGTTGGCATGGTTTGTTCCAAAATTTGGAAAGAAACAAATATGGCTGAAAAGATTCTGAGAAAAGCAGATAGGATCTGTGTACTCCCAAAGGCAGAATATTTTGGAGTAAAGGGCCTGTTGTGAACTCCATTGTTGCAGCTGCATCTACCCAAAAAAAAAAGATATCCCTGAGGATGCTTAGCCCATTCATCCCTCCTACAAGAACTTCAGGATGATGGACAGATTGGAGAGCCGTGTTTGTCTAGTATGGTCTCTGTTAGTGCCTTGAACAACATGGAGCATATGCCAAGGTTTGAAAGGGATGCTATGCAGAAGACAGCAGATGCTTTAAAACTATTGCTGGTTGGTGTTTCTCAACTAGGAACCCAGATGGCTACTGTTAGCATGATTTTTCTGTCCATGTGTCCGATGCACATTGCAGTGGATGGAGCAGCAAGAGCAAGCAGGATCAGACCTAGCAATGAAGAGACAGGTCTTGTTGTGTCTGACAGATTTTCTGTACCATTTTAAGGTGGCTTTTTTGGAATCCCCCCATACACACACACTGACAGCTCTACACTCTTTGGGCAGCAAGTCATAGAGAGACAGATTGTAAGATGCTCACTGTGTTATGGATTAGGTTTGCTGTTTCTCAGTGGATGTTTCAGTGAACCAGAAAAAGCTAAGAACTTGTGGTTTCATAAATTCCAACAGCCTCAGCAAAGGTAGCAGATGTCAGAGGTTTTTAGGGCAGGGGGGAGTTTGTCTTCCCAGAGGTAGAGGTTGTCTGAGCAATCAGGGAGGGTAGGGGATTCTTTCAAGGATTGCACTGCTACAATCCCTGAAGGGTTGCCACAACTGTCCCCTTCTGTAGGCAGTTGGAGAGATCTGTTCTTGCACATTCCAGCATGTATAGTCATGTCAGATACGTGGATAAGGAGAGTTGTATCCAGAGGCTACTTCATTCCCTTTTCCACAGCACCTCCTGCCCATACCTCCCATTGCCCACTTGTGCCACTCAGACAGAGGGAAGTGGCAGTAAAGAAAGTCCAAGCTCTACTCAGTAATTCTAGGAAGTCCTGCCAGAACAAAGTGGATCTGGATTTTACTCTAGGTTCTTTTTAGTGTCCAAAAAGACCAAAGACCTCATAATGATAATAGATCCTAGTTGACTTTATGTAAAGAAAAAACCTTTCCAGGTGTTCACTTTGCAGTTAGTTCACCATGACTACAGGCAGAGGGGATTTGATGTGCTCTGTGGACCTTCAGTACAATTACCTTTACATAAAAAATTGATCCAGAATCTAGGAGGTTTTTTCCAAGTAAGTGTCAGTCACTTTCAGTTTTTCTCCCTTCCTTTTGACGTTCTCACAGTTGCTTGGATGTTGATTAAATGTATGTCTATGGTCGCGGCTCACCTGTGACTGTTAAGAATAGGGATTTTCGTGTACCTGAATGGTTGGCTGCCACAATGGATCACTAGGTCAGTGCAAGATAGTACTTGCTCCAAATCTGTCTATCTCCATTAATCACTGTCATCATAGCTAAGCCCAACCTACAACCATCAAAAGATGTGACACGTATAGGCTGTCAGATCAGCATGCTGGGTTAACTGCCAAGATTACCTTGAGATAGTCTAAGCCATAGTAGTTGTTTGTGCTCCCAGAACAGGCCATCTGCAGTGAGTATCCTAAAGGTGTTGGATTTAATGGTTGCTTCAATCCAAAATAGTCTTTCATGCCAGGCTCAATATGAGGATACAGTGGTGGGATCATGCTTACCAACCAGTGTATCACACAGTTTATTTGTCAAAGGCAGTCGGAAAAAGCCAATAGTGGTAGATTGTTCCTCAGAATTTTGATTACCAGATCTCCATTTATCAAGCTAATTCACAAGGCAACTGCAACCATGGTTGTCTTTTCCCTTGGATGGGTAGGGGGGTCTTCATGAACAAGATGGTATAAGGTTTATGGATTATAAAAGAGGCTTCCTTGCACATCAGTCTTTTGGAGATGAGTGCAGTTGTAGCACTGCAGAGAATTTCAGGATATGCTCCCTCAATGTTCAGTTGCCTGAGTCAGGCAACATGGCATTATGGTACATCAGCAATCAAGGGTAACCTGATCTTTTCTCCTGTGCAGAGAAGCAATGAGAGTGTGGGAATGGGAGTTGACTTTGTTCCATTTTCTAATAGCAAAGTGTATACCCGGGATCTCCCACTTAATTGCAAACAAATTACGCATACAGATCCTGCTTCTCTGTGAATAGTCTCTTAATGCCAGAGTGTCAAGCGGTATACTCAAGAACTAGGGATAAGTTTGCTGCAATCTTTTTGTTTTATATTCATTATGTACTATATTCAAGAAATAGGGAGAACTTTTCTGCAATATTTTTGCTGTGTCTTTCAATACCAAGTGCCATTTCTTTTTCATCATAGTTCCTCCAAAAGAACAGTCGCCAAGAAACACTTTTTCCCACAGTTGGCCTCCTGTATCCTCTGTGGCTACTTCCCCTATTTCGCTGATTCTAAGACTCTTGCAGAAGGCCAAAGAGTGCAAGACTTAGCTCCTAGCACCATTATGACCTCATCAGGCTCAGTTGCCATTGGGGTGGCCTCCTCTTAGGAAGAGATCCATATCGCTTCTACAGAGCCCCACTCTACTGCCTCATCTGTATCAGATGCTTCACTCAGGTATTAATATCCTTAGTCTAACTGCTAGGTTTCTCCCATTCCTGTGATGGTCAGGAACCCTCACTTTCCTCCAGAGGTGGTGAATCTTAAGGCCTTGAAAAAGGGTTCTAGTAAAAAGGTTTACAAGGGTAAATGGAAGAAGTTTTTTTTAAGGGCCCAGAAAAAATCTTCCCACCATCTTCGCCTTTAGTGGAAGTTTTTATCTTCCTGAGTTAAACAAAAAAAAGATAGCTTCTTTTCTATCACAGTCTCCTTGGCAACTATCTCGTCTTTTCCTGAAGAGTTTTCATGTAATTTGTTGGCTTCTCATAGGGTGTCAATATTTTCTACATTAGAGAGTCCGTTATCTGAACTAATTGGGACCTGGGGTAGTTCGGATAATCAAATATGTAAATGAACCAGGTAAACTTCTAAAAGTGTTTTTGATGAACATTAAACAAGAAAAATAAAACAAATTTATTGTAAATACAGAATAGTACAGTGTATTATTGCAGTACAAGCTCAAGAAAGCACACACAAGCAAATGCATATAATGTGTACGTATTCAGACTTCTTCATTTTTCGTACTCAAAAACTTTGGAAGGCTTTGTTCGGATAATTGACATTTCGGATAATCGGCACTCTACTGGTATACAGTATTTCCCATTCATAGCTTTCCATAACTTGACTAGCACCAGCTTGGGATTTAAAATTGAATTAGAGATCTCCCTTTGAACCTGCCAGTTCTTCAGATGCTGAAATCCTTTCTTGGAAAACAACTTTTTTTGGGGGTCATAACTTCAGCAAGATTGATTTCAGAGCTGCATGCCTAGTCCTCACAATTTCCTTAAATTGTTTTCCATAAGGACAGAGTTTCTATCAGAACTAAACCATCCTTTCTTTATAAAGTGGCATCATAGACCAGTTTGCACCAGTATATTCATTTACTTGGTATTTTTCTGAAATACTCCAGTAAAGGGGAGAACCTTGTGCATTGCTTGGATGTTCACAGGCAACTGTGATTTTACTTGGATTGTACCAAAGTATTGAGAAAGGATGAACAACTTTATTTTTTTTCTAGTTAAATTTAGTCACAAGGTTTTTGAGATTGCATTAGCAAAGTGGATTGTGAACTGCATCTCATTCTGCTGTGACAATGGAGGCAAAGAATTGCCTGTTTCTCCAAAGGCACATTCTGTCAGGGCTCAAGCCACATCAGCACCTTTCTCAGAAACCTTCCTTTACAATGTATTACAGCGGTGGCCACTTGGTGGTCTTGGATACTTTTGCTAAGCATTGCAAACTTGGCTCTATCTCTAGAGCAAGGGCCACCTTTGAAACAGCCATCTTGAAAGGCTTACTGGTGTAGACCACCCATGTTAGCTGTGGAATCTGACTGTTTCAATGTCCAGACAGGAATTGAGAAATACGTACATAGGTTTTTCTCTTTTTCCTCAAGTGCAAAACTTTGTACTTTTTGTAAATGAGCATACTTCATTGCAAGAAGCCCATGTGTACAACTCGTCTGCATAAATTTGGAACCCTTTATGCTCATTAGCAGTTGATGTGCTTATACTTCACTGTTGCAGTCTTGACTTGTGGGATTTTCAGCTGTGAATGCTCTTGGCCGGCCAGACTACCAGAGACAATTTTCTTCCTCGTTAGGCTGGCATGTGCCCTAACCAAAGAGAGTATGCTTGGGTATATAGGGAGCCAGCCTACATCATGAAGTCCATCTTTTCTTGCCATCAGAGAGCCGTCAAGAGACCAAAGCAGAGTTTCAGTGCAGCGGTAGGTCTGCACCAGAGAGAAGTCATCGGAAAGATAAATACCTTGCTGGGGGAACTCCTTTCTTTTGCTTTAACTCATGTCAGGTAAGGTAAACAGTTGTCACCGCTGTGGTAAGCAGATCCCACACAGAGACTTTCATTCACTTTGTGTCACCTGCTTAGGCCCAGATCATGACATCCCTAGTTTTTGCTTTTGTGACTGCTTTAACTCTAGGATGATCAGACATAGGGCCAAACTTTTAGCTAGATTCCTTAGTCCTGAATCTTCTCATTAGCATCCAATGGTATCTACCAGTCGTTCAGGGGATAAGCAGCCTAGGCATAAGAAGGAAAAAGATAAGAGACCCAAGCTTAGGCTGTCTGACAGCCATTCTCTTTTTTCTCCTCCTAGGCTTGTGATCATTGAAGAAGGTGAGGTGTTTTCACAGCCCCCTTCTGTGTCTGAGGTGGTGGTGCAGGTCTCTCTCAAGACCCATTCAGAGTCCGACTTGCGAATGGGTACCTCTTCTTCTGCATAGGTCCTCAGCAGGCCTCTGCTTCTGAAGACTGCTCTCTTCCCTGGTGACATTCCTTTGCGTCTTCAGCCTACATCTGGTCATCTTTCTTCCAGAGAGACTGGTGTTAGGATGTCAGACGTTCCTAGGCCCAAGTCCAAGGTGACACCTAAGAGAGGTACATGTTCTTCGTGTTTCACTGCTGCAGCCATTACATTTGGGTAATCTGCTGGCAGGTTGCCCTCAGTCGGCCTGATTAACAAAGTCTTGGGTCCTGCGTCGGTTGCTGTCCCTTCTTCCATGACGTCAGGTCGTCAGGGGTATAAAACATGCAGCCGATGCCATTACATCAGTCTTTCTTGCCGCCCGAAGCAGAAGCAGTTCACAAGTGCCGGTTGTCCGACTCCTGAAATTTTCGTTTTAGAGTTTCAGAACCGAAGTCTTCAACTAAAAAGCTAAGTACCCCGTTGGGGAAACTTTTTCTTGCTCCTTACCGATGTCAGTAAAAGTTAATAACTGCATTACTTTTAGGAAGCAAATACCTCATAAGGATTTTCATTTGTACTGTATTCCTTGCCTAGGCCCTGACCACAACGTACCTTGCTGTCGGTTTTGTGCTAAATTTAATCAATGCACTATTAAACGCTAGTTTATTTTTGCTTCTAAATATTTTGGCTCTTGCTTTAATTATCCAGAAATGTCGGTTAGCAATCCGACTACCGGAATGCCTAAAAATGCAAAGAAAAAGACAGAGACAGGCCGTTGAGGTCCAAAACTGGTGACGATGCTTCTCCTAAGCCAGTCGCCAGTTCGCCGGTACTCAATGAGGCGCTTTCACTGCCACTGATACCTGCTACTTCTGATTCGCAGGCCTCTACTGAGACCCATTCAGAGTACGGTATGCCACGTGATGCTTCAATTATGGAACCTGTGGATGTCTCTACCTTAGATGGATCCGGAGCCGCTGTGCAGGCACTGTCTTCTGAGGGTGTTTTCAGGCCTACAGATTTGTATATTAGACAGACGCTATCTTCAAAACTAAGGCCAAAATCTAAATCTATGTCTAAAAAACCCGACGCCTAGGCCACATGTGCAGGCCCCTATGCCTAAAAAACAAATGATCAAAATGGCTGAAGATTTAATTACTCTGATCGGGGTAGCCAACCCCCCCCCCCCCTTCTAAGAGGCCTAGGCAAGACATTGATTATGAATCTTCTGAACAGGATTCTATTTCTTCTGACTCTTCTAATGAACAGTATTTGTCTATTCCTACTTATGAGTACTCTGATGCAGAAGATTCCATTCCTTCTGCTTCTCCCCCTGAGGATTTTTCTTTTGGGGAAACTTTACACACCTTACGGGAACATTTTCACTGGGAAAGTCAGGATTTCTCTGAATCTAAAAAGAGAGTTTGGGATTTTCTTCTTCGTCCTCAGCATAGGCCTTTGGCTATATCTCCTGTTCTAGACATTGTTGATGTTTTTTCAGAATCTAGTATGGCTCCTGATTCTCTGCCTGCAGCTCCTTGTAAGCCAGACAGATACTACAGGGTTCCTGACTCCCACAAATTCCTTTTCAAAAATCATATTGCAGATCCTGAAACCATTTCTCAGGGTCCCAAGGGCATTAAGGCATCTACTACTTAAAATCCTACCCCTTCTGATAGAGATTCCAGGGCACTGGATAAATGGGGTAAGAAGGTTTACACTTCTGCAACCTTGGCAATCAGGGCTTTAAACTGTCAATTTCATATGCTTAAATATCAGTAACATATCATGGGACTGCTTAAACAGATAATGATGTTAATTTCTGACTGTGTGGAAAATAAAGATTTACAGGATTTATTGCATTCAGCTGAACAAGTTGGAAAACATACTTTGCAATATGGTTTTGATTCTTTGGAAGGCCTCTTGCAAGGCTGCTGCAACTGGGTCTGTGCTAAGAAGGCATGCTTGGCTCAAAGAGCAAACTCTGCCTGATCATGTTAAAGCAAAATTGCTGTCCTTTATAACAGGACCGTCTCTTTGGTAATAAGGCTGAAGAAGTTTTTAAAAAGATGGAAGATAAAGCTAAATCTATGCAAACTGTGAAAGATTTCTTACAAGTGCAACCTCCAAGATTTAGTAGGCACTGGCCTACTAAGAACTGGTCCTTTCCAGTTCCTTTGAGAGCCACTCAAATCAAACCCAGACATTCCAAAGGCCCCAGGTTTCAGTCACAAGGGACTTTTTAGAACAAAACAATGGGATGTCTCCTCTTCCAAATCTGGAAACAACAAGGCACCTCCCTATGGTAAGCAGTCTCAATGACTTCCTTCTACACTTACCAAGCACTTACATTTTAGCCGCCCCTTTGGGGGGAAAACTGGCACTTAATGCAAGAAAACTGGCAACTTATAACCCAGGACAAATGGGTTTTAAATATAGTATCCCAGGGATACATATTTCATTTCTACACGTTGCCAATCCCAAATGGATGGCCAGACGTGCCCCCAAATCAGTGGGCAGAGGCCCAGAAACAAGTACTGTCTCTCATGAACATGGGAGCTATTCAACCAGTCCCATAAGAGGAAAAGGGACAAGGTTTCTATTCAAGACCTTTCCTGGTAACCAGAAAAGACAAATCATGGTGTCCAATTCAGGACTTGTCTACTCTAAAACACATTTCTGGACATTCAAAATTTAAGATGCTGACTTTTCAACAGTTACTTCCTATGCTAGGCAAAGATGCCTGGTTGGTAACTCTAAGACTTAAGAGGCTTACCTGCATATCCCAATCAGGGAATCTTGCAGAAGAGACCTCCGCTTCAAAGCAGGCTATTTGCATTACTAGTTCTCTGCACTGCCCTTTGGCTTATCTACTGCACCCAGGGTCTTCACAAAGTGCCTGGCTCCCATAATTGCATTTTGCAGGCAAAGAAATATTCAAATATATCCATACCTGGACGATTGTCTAATTCAGGCAGAAAACAGGGACATTCTTCAAAAACATTTGGCGTTTGTAAAAAGGGTTCTAATTTGTCTGTGGTACACCATAAACGAAAAGAAATCACAACTGGTACCTTCTCAAAAAAATTACATTCCTGGGTGCAAGCTTGAATACAACTGCCCAGATGGCGTACCTTATGCCAGAAAAGCAAATTCATTTGTTAACTTACTTCAAACAAGTGGCCACTAAAACTCTGCTATCTGCAAGACAAATTATGCAAGCTTTGGGGTTCATGGCCTCCTGCATTTTTCTAATTCCATGTGCAAGACTGCATATGAGGAAACTTCAGTGGTACTTGGAGTTTATGGAGTCAACATTGTCACAGCCTGGAAACTGATTCCTATCATACCTTGCTTGCAACTAGAGTTCCTATGGTGGGCAGAGGCCTGCCACCAAAACAAGGGACTACCATTCACTCCACCCCCTGCTGCCCAAACCCTAACTACAGACCCATCAGACTGTGCTTGGGGGGGGGGGGCTCATCTGGCGGGGAAGTACATTCAAGGCAAATGGAGCCCAAATCAAATGCACCTTCATATCCATCAAAAAGAGATGCTAGCTATACAGAATGCTTTGACAGCCTTCAAGGACTACATCCATCCAGGACAATTAATGATAGACAGACAACACCACAGTTAATGTGGTACATAAACAAGCAGGGGGTACACACTCCTACCCCCTTTGCAGACCAACCATGGCATTGTGGAACACGGCCTTGACCTATCAAATACAGCTGCAAGCTCAATTCCTGCCAGGAAAGCTGAATACTTTGGCAGACGAACTAAGCAGAAATCTTATGGACCCACACGAACGGAAACTGGAACCACGGATTTTCAACATGTTGATATGCAAATGGGGGAGTCCAGACATAGATCTTTTTGCCTCACCCCAGAACTATCAGTTGGACAAATTCTGCACAAGGACTCCTCAAAAAAAAAAAAGCCTGGAAAGTGGATGCTCTATCATTCAGGTGGAAAAACCTATCAGTCTGCTTTTCCCACTCTTGCCCTCCAAAGTTCTACTAAAAGTCAAAGAGGACAAACCAAAAATTATTTTGATTGCTCCAGACTGGCCTCGCCAACACTGGTACCCACTGCTGCACAGTATGTCACACCTTCCACCTGTCTCAGACACCTTACTTACTGTCTCAGACACCTTACTTACCGTCTCAGACACCTTACTTACTGTCTCAGCAGAACAACCAAATTCTGCACACTCGGCTCCAAACTTTGAATCTTGCAGTGTGGCTAATCACCTAAATTCATCCTTCACATCCCTTAACAAACCGGTGATGGATGTCATTTTGGAGGCAAGAAGGCCTAGTACTAGAAAATCTTATACTGACAAATGGAAAAGATTCTGTGCCTGGAAACAATCACAAGGGATAAGCACAACAGTGCACAATATTCCTCAGATTTTGCAATACTTAACTGAGATGCTTCACAAGGGCCTGTCCTTTTCTTCCATAAAAATCCATGCCTCAGCCATTTCAGCTCATTACAACACAGAACCTCTCCCCTCTTCTCTCTTCCTCTGCTAAAGCAGTATCTCAGAGGGGCAAAAAACTTAAGACCACCCAGTAGAGCACCAACCCCTGCCTGGGACCTCGATTTTGTATTGGAAAAACTCACCCTCCCTCCTTTCGAGCCAGCTGCTACTGCAAACTTAAAATTTCTCTCCTGGAAAACAGCTTTCCTTTTACCAGTCTCTTCAACTCGAAGGATTTCTGAATTACAGGCTCTTATGGCAGTGGATCCTTTCATTATTTTTCATGCGGACAGGGAGAGTCTCAGGACCAATCCAGCCTTCATGCCTAACGTGGTATGCAGTGTGGCTCTTTATCGGACCATTCATTTGCCAACTTTCTTTCCCAGTCCACAGAACAAGGGGGAGCGGATTCTGCATTCATTGGATGTACACAGACAACTTAGATTTTACTTAAACAGGACAAAATCTCTAAGCAAATCTGAACAACTACTGGTGGCATTTGCTGCAGGGGCAGAGGGAAAGGCTATTTCAAAGCAGACTATTTCCAAATGGATAAGCCATTGTATTAGTTTTTGCTACATGCACCATGGTATAACTATCCCCCAGGGGATCAGATCTCATTTCACCAAGGCTGCATCTACTTCTACAGCCTTTCTCAGAGGTGTTCCTACCAGAGACATTCTAGAAGCTGCTACCTGGAGCTCAGTTCATACGTTCACTAAACATTACCATTTACCTTTTTCCTCTAAATCCAGAGCTGGCTTTGCCACTGCTGTCCTGCAGGGCCTTATAGCTGGTCCTAATGCTGTATAAATCCATCCTCCCAACCATAACTTTGGGAATCTACCCAAATGTAATGACTGCAACAGTGAAACACGAAGAACATAGTGCAGTTTGTTTTTCTCTTACTATACCTCTACTTTCCTTTACTATGCTTAAAAGCCTTTTTGGTGTATTTGCTTTTGTTTGGAGGTATAGTTGTGTATTTTTAATTACTTAAATATTTGGCTCCCCATTTGGGGGGTACCTGACATCTGGGGCAAGAAAAACTGATGTAATGGCGTCGGCTGCATGTTTTATACCCATGACGACCTGATGTCATGGAAGAAGGGACAGCAACCGACGCAGGACCTAAGACATTGTTAATCAGGCCGACAGAGTAACCTGCCAGCAGATTACCCAAATGTAATGACCGCAACAGTGAATACACTCTAACATCTACATTTATGGTAAGTGTACACAACTGTACTTTCTGCAGGGCCTTCACCTAGGCCTACCAGCTCCCTTTCTCAAGGATACCAACAGGACTTGCACTAGCTGAAGACCTGATCTCCATAGTTACTTTGAGACAAGCACCCTGGGGATGCCTCCACAGGAAAAAAGAAAAGGGATCCTACTTCTGAAGTTTTTCCAGATCCTTTTGAATCAGATGAGGATTCAGACATAGAAAGTTCCAGTTCTAAAGAAGGACCCTCCCTCACTTCCTTTGAGGAATCAGATTCTGAGGAGAACCTGGCCTCTGCTCCCCCCTCCGGAGGATATCACCTTTGGAGATGCTCTCCATGTTATGAAGGAACATTTCTAGTGGAAGCACAGGAATGCCATCAGTCAAAGAAGAGAATCAGGGAGATATTCTTTGTAGTTCACTGTTGCAGTCATCACACTTGGGTTATCCTGCCATGGGTAGCCCTCAGTCGGCCCAAATAACAGAGGCTTAGTATTTCTGCGTCAGTTGCTGTTGCTCCAGGACCGACGTCAGGTCATCAGTGGTATAAAAACAGGCAGCCAATGCCATTACATCAGTCTTTCTTGCCAAGGAGCCTGAAGCAGAAGCAGTTTGCACGAGTGCCGGTTGGCTGCTACCTGAGTTTTCATTTCCAAAACTGAAGTTGAAGTCTTCTAAAGCTAAGTACCCCGTTGGGGATCCTTTTTTCTTGCTATAACCGATGTCAGAAAGTTAACAATTGTCTCGCCTGTGAAAAGCAAATACCACACCGAGATTTCCATTCTTACTGCATAACCTGTTTAGCCCCGGACCATGACGTCCCTCGCTACCAGTTTTGTGCTTTGTTCAACATCCGAACTATATGTCATTGGACCCTTATCGTAGCTAAATACTTTCGCTGTCTATCTCCGTATTCTGAAATTGCTTCAGTAAGCCATCTGACTACCGATCTTCCGAAAAACAAGGATAAAGACAGACACAGACCGAACAGGTCCAAAACTGCCGACGACATTTCCGTTAAGCTAGTTGCCAGTTCACCGGTACTCAGTGAGGTGCTTTCGCAGCCCCTGATGCCCGCTTTGATGGATTCGAAAGCCGCTACTGAGATGTGTTCGGAGTCAGGTATGCGACGAGATCTTCTTTGACTGCAGAACCTGTGAATGTCTCTACCTTGGATAGGTCTGGAGCCACTGTGCAGGCACCAGCTTCTGAGGAAGTTCTTCACACTACCGATATTCAACACAAACCAACGGCGTCTTTCGTGTCTTCAGTTTTTTCTAAAACTACAGAGTTTCTAAGGCCCAGAGTACGAACTACGCCTAAAAAAACGAAGATCCAACCTCAAGCGCCTGCTTCCATGCCTCAATCTCAGATGCTTAAAATGGTTGAAGACCTTATCATGCTGATTAGGGGAAGCCAGCCTACCCCTGCTAAAAGGAAGAGAGTCTTGTCCCCAGCAGCTTTATTTGACCAAGAGTCTGACAACTGAGGTTCCTGATTTTAAAGACATGCCCTTATCTGCTTATGAGGATTCAGATTCAGAGGAATCCATTCCTTCTGCCTCTCCTCCAGAGGATTTTTTTTTTGTGAAACCCTACATATCTTGACAGAGTATTTCCATTGGGAATGCCAGGATTATCCTCAGTCCAAAAGAGACTCGGGGATTTTTAGTTTTACCACAGCACAGACCCTTTGCTATTCCTCCTGTTCTGGATGTTGTGGATGATGTTTTTATGGAATTCATTCTTACTCCTGATACTCTTCCTCCTGCTCCCATGAAACCTGACAGGTACTACAGAGTCCCTGACTCTCACAAATTTCTTTTCAGAAATCCTACTGCTGACCCAGAGGTAATCTTCCAAGGACCTAAGTGAATAAAAGTAACCACAGCTAAGAATCCCACCCCCTCGGACAGGAATTCCCAAGCTTTAGACAGATGGGGTAAAAAAAGTATACACCTGCAACTCTTGCCATTAGAGCATTAAATAGTCAGTTCGACATGCTGAAATACCAGCAACATACTATGGAACTTGAGCAAAAACTATCTACCTTTGCTGACTGTGCAGAAAATAAAGAATAGTAGGAGCTTATGCATTCTGCAAGCCAAGTTAGTAAGCAATACCCTGCAATGTCGGTTTGACGCCCTAGAAGCATCCTGCAGGGCAGCAGACACAGGTTCTGTACTTAGAAGGCATGCTTGGCTTGAGGAACAGACCTTGCTAGACTGTGTCAAATCAAAATTATTGGGACGCACCACTGAACAAAGACCATCTGTTTGGCACGAAAGCAGAAGAGGTTCTAAAAAAGATGGAAGAAAAAGCTAAGTCTATGCAGATAGTTAAAGACATTTTGCAAGTCCAGCCTCCAAAATTCAGTAGGCATTGCCCCTCAAAACATTGGTACTATCCAGCCCACTTTCAGACTTAGACCAAGGGGAAGCAGACCCCCCCCCCCCAAACAGTCTCAGGGTCTGCAGAGATCTAAACAATGGAGCACCTCCACTTCTAAACCAGGGAGTGCTAAGCCACTCGCTTATGGAAAGAATTCACTGTGACTTTTCAACTCCACCTCTTACCTCTGCCCACCTGCTTGTGACCCTAGGAGGAAAACTTGCCTCCCATGCAAAAAACTGGGCCTCCACCAACGATTGATGGGTCCTCGGCATAGTGTCCCAGGGGTACAAATTTTATTTCCACACACTGGCAATCCCATAAAGGGTTCCCAGATCTTCCTCCAAACCAGTGGGCAGAGGCACAAAAACAAGTTCATTCCCTGCTCTCCTTGAAGACAATTCAGCCTGTTCCTGCAGACCAGATAGGCCATGGTTTCTAGTCCAGACTTTTCCTGGTACCCAGAAAAGAGGGCGCCTGGCGCCCATTCCTAGATCTAGCCATTCTAAACACCTTCCTGGTGGTACTGAAATTCAAAATGTTCACCCTCCTTCAGCTTCTTCCTATGCTATCCAAAGATGCCTGGTTAGCCACTCTAGACCTAAAAGAGGCCTATCTGCACATCCCAATCAGAGACTCTTGCAGGAAATATGTACGTTTCAGGGGAGGAGCTATGCATTATCAGTTCTCTGCACTTCCCTTTGGCTTATCCACTGCTCCCAGAGTTTTCACCAAATGCCTGGCTTCAGCCATTGCTTTTTGCAGACAAAGAAATATTCAAATTTACTCCTACTTGGATGACTCCCTGGTTCAGGCAGACAGGAAAAACTGTTACAGAACTTGACATTTATAAAAGATCTACTGACTTCACTGGGGTACACTATAAATGAAAAGAATCCAAACTAGTCCCATTTCAGAAAATTGTATTCCTGGGAGCAAGCCTGGACACAGCATCCCAGATGGCATTTCTTACTCCAGAAAAACAAGCCTATCTGACAGGCTACTTCTCTCAACTGGCCACCAGAACCCAGTTATCCGCAAGGAAAATCCCTCAAGCTCTAGGGTTCATGGCCTCCTGCATTCCACTAATTCCATATGCCAGACTGCATATGAGGAAACTTCAATGGTACTTAAAAAAAAAAAAACCTTTGGTGTCAACATTCTCAGGACCTGGAAACTATTATACCTATGATACCTTGTCTATGGAAAGAATTTCTTTGGTGGGCAGCAGCATGCAACCACAACAAGGGACTTCCCTTTTCACAACCCCACGCTGCACAGACCCTAACCACAGACTCATAGACTATGCCTGGGGTGCACACCTAGATGGCAGGTGCATTCAGAGCCACTGGAGCCCAAATCAAATTCATCTGCACATCAGCCAAAATGAGATGCTAGCTGTTTCAGCATGTTTTGACAGCTTTCAGACCCCTACTCTCGCCAGGGCCTCTACTAATCAAAACAGACAACATCACAGTGATGTATATCAACAAGCAGGGAAGAGCCCACTCTTATCCACTATGCAGGCTATCCATGACCCTTTGGCACACTGCTTCAGCCATGCAGATTCACCTGTTAGCACAATTTCTGCAGGCAACCAAAACTCTCTGGCAGACAACTTAAGCAGAAATCTCCTAGACCCACATGAGTGGAAATTAAACCACAGCACCTTCAGCCTCGTAACCCAGAAATGGGGTACCCAGAAGGTGGACCTATTTGCCCCCCCCCCCCCCAACAACCACCAGCTCAGCAAATTCTGCACCAGGGAACCTCACAGCAAGGCCTGGAAAGTGGATGCCCTATCCTTCAATGGGTAAATCTTTTGATCTATGCATTTCCCCGTCTGCCTCTTCTTTCAAGAGTGTTACTCAAAATAGAGGACGAAAGACTAAGGGCAATCCTGATTGCCCTAGACTGGTCACTCCAACACTGGTACCCACTATAGCACAGCCTGTCACCTTTGTCTCCGTGGCACCTCCCTCAGATTCCAACTCTCCTGATGCAGCAGAAGGGAGAGTTCTTGCATCCACGTTTGCAGACCCTGAACCTGGCAGCCTGGCTTATTCCTTGACCTCTCCTCCAGTGACCAGCCTAAGTAATCAAGTCCTGGATGTTATATGTGAAGCCAGATGACCCAGCACTAGAAAGTCCAATGCTGCATGTGGAAAAGATATTGCTCCTGAATCCAGGATAAAGGAGCTGAACCAGTACAGCCCTACTTACCTCTCATCCTAGATTACCTAGCAGACCTGCTTCACAGGGGCCTATCCTTCTCTTCTATTAAAATCCATACCTCTGCTATCTCTGCTCATTACAGCACAGATCCACCTCTATTTTCATACCCCCATCATCAAGCAGTTCCTTAGAGGGGCTAACAACCTAACGCCACCCAGAAGAGTCCCTACACCTGCTTGGAACCTTAACTTTGTGTTGGAAAAACTCACGCTCCCCCCCTTTGAGCCTGCAGCTTCAGCAGAGTCAAAATTCCTCACTTGGAAAACAGCCTTGCTTCTGGCCATCACTTCAGCTAGAAGAGTGTCTGAGCTACAAGCACTAATGGCTGTGGAACCCTTCATCATTTTCCATGCTGACAGGGTCTCCCTCAGGACTAACCCAACTTTCATGCCTAAAGTAGTCTCCAGTGTGGCTCTCAACCAATCTATTCATTTGCCCACCGTTTTCCCTACACCTCAAAATAAGGGAGAAAGGATCCTGCACTCATTAGATGTGCACAGACAGCTCAGTCTCTACTTGGATAGGACTAAGTCCTTCAGGAAATCTGACCAGTTACTGGTCAGCTTTGCACCAGGGGCAGAGGGCAAGGCCATATCAAAACAAACCATTTCCAGATGGATAGCACATTGTATCCATTTCTGTTACAAACACCACTGGAAACCACCCCCACAGTGGGTCAGAACACATTCCACTAGGGCAGCTGCCACCTCTGCAGCTTTTATCAGAGGGGTCCCTACCAGGGACATCCTGGACACTGCAACATGGAGTTCTGTTCACACCTTCAAGCATTACCACCTGCCTATCTTTTCCAAATCCAGGGCAGGCTTTGCAACCACAGTCCTGCAGGGCATTCTAGCCATCCTCAACTCTTCATGACTGCCTCCACCCATTTCTTCAGCTTTGGGAATCAACCCAAGTGTGATGACTGCAGCAGTGAAACACGAAAAACATAGTACAGTTGTGTACACTTACCGTAAATCTAGATGTTAGAGTGTATTCACTGTTGCAGTCCTGGTTCCCACCCTCCATTCCCCTTGTCTCTCTCTCTCTTCCTCGCTCCTTACAGTGATATTTGGTATTTACTTTCTACTGGTGGTGTTATTCCACCATAACCTAGCTCTCTATTTGGGGGCTGCTGACTTTTGGGGCAAGAAAAACTGATGTAATGGTGTCTGCTGCCTGTTTTCATACCACTGATGACCTGACGTCAGTCCTGGAGTGACGGTAACTGGCACAGAAATACTAAGCCTCTGGTATTCCGGCCAACTGAGGGCTACCCCTGGCAGGATAACCCAAGTGTGATGACTGCAACAGTGAATACATTCTAACATCTACATTTATGGTAAGTGTACACAACTGTACTTTCCTGTATCTGCCAGAGTATAAACCTCTTGGTGTTTCCCCCATTTTAAAGGTGGTTGAGTGTCTTCCAGGATTCCTCCTTGAATCCTGACTCTTCCTGCTGGCCCCTCATAAACCAGGCAGGTTTTATAGGGTACGGGACTACCAAAAATACCTTTTCAGAAATCCATCTGCTGATCCACAGTTGGTCACCCCAGGACTCAAAGGGGCTAGATCCAGCTCCTCTAGAACCCCTTTACATATGACTAAAGAAAGCAGGGCCCTTGATAGTTTTGGGAAAAGGTGTATACTTCAAGCCACTCTTACTGTAAGGGCTCTCAACTGTCTATTTCATAGGTGTGTACTAGGCTAATGGCCCAGGAGCCTTTACAAGCCTAGCCCAAAAAAAATGTATATATATGCCCAGGCACAGAGCCACTCGATGTTAGTTCACAGTGCCCCAATAGGACAACTGGAATGATCCCTGGAGTGAACTTTGTTACCCATTCTCTTGTCAAGATCTCTCTTGAAAGAGGGCCCGTGAGGTGCTCTGCTTGACATGAAGGGGAAGCTTATTCCAGAGTATGGGCAGTCTTTGGGCAATGAACCTGCCTTCCAGCATGTTCTGTTAATTGTGGTAATGAGGTTGTGATCTCTAGAGCGTGTGGCACTGGGCATTGGGATTTCTTTAGGTATAGCAGTTCAAGTAGGGCTGGGTCAGACATGACTTTTGTAAGTCAAGCAGAGATCACCTCTAAGTAGACTATAAGAGACTGAAAACAACTGAAGTTTCTTGAGTCTGTCCATGTAGGACATGTGTTAAAGGCCTAGGATCCTTTTTGTGAGGTTCTTTTGTGGCCTCTCCAGCTGTTGTAGGTGTCTGGTCAGGTACATGCCAAACGGGGCATTATATTCGATGATTGATCGAATGCAGGATGAGTAGAGAGGGATGATTACCTCTTCCTACCTGGATGCAAAACCTTTGGTTGTAAGATGTGCCACGTAGAGACTTTCTGACCACAGTGGCAATGTGGTGGTCAAAGGTGAGGTGGCTGTCGACCTGGGTACCCAGATCTTTTATGGCCCCTTCAGTGTTCAGTGGATTCTCATCAACGTGGTAATTCATGAGAACTGAGTTTTTTTCCAAAGGGGATGATGACGCATTTTTTGAACACATGATTAAATATTAGCAAACAATTCTGGATCAGCTTAAACAAAAAGTCTGTTTACTTGAGGATAAAATCCTTTTCTGAAGAGCTTTTTTCTCTCTGACATTCCAGTTCACAGGTAACAAGGCATTCCTTGCACTGTGGCTATGGTGCTGTGGAGGCTTCTATCCGGGCAGCTGCCACTGGCTCAGTTATTAGAAGGCATGCATGGCTTAGGAACAGTCTCTTCCTTACCATGTTAAATCTAACCTTCTTAATGCTCTTCTTGACAAGGAATTCTTCTTTGGACTTGAAGCTGAGGCTGTTCTTAAAAGAGTGACGATAAAGCTAAGTCTCTGCAGACTGTGAAAGACTTCCTTCAAGTTCAGCTTCTTAGGTTTATTAGGAACTTCCCCAGAAAACACTGGTCCTTTCCCTCCCAACCTAGAGGCAGACTGAAGAAAACCCAGTGGTAAAAGGACTACTAGGCAGTGGCAACAGCTGCAAGGTACCTGGGCAATTTACCTCGGAAACTTCCAGGCAAGGGGGTTCTAGGCCTCAATCACCCTGCTCTCCCCTCCCACACACACAACTTGGAGGAAGGATGTCCCTGTTCAAACAAAACTGGACACACATCACTTCAGATAAGTGGGTTCTAGACATTATTTTAAATGGTTATAGACTCACTTTCAAAGAGCCTCTAAAATACTCATGCTGTCCGGATATTCCCCAGAATGAAGCAGAGACCCTCTGACAAATCCATATTTTGTGTTCTCAGTGATCAGTGGAACCAGTTCCAGAACATCCACAAGGCAAATGGTTCTACTCCAGGCTATTTCTGTTCCCCAGAAAAGAAGGCTCTTGGAGTCCTGTCTTGGACCTGTCCAGCCTCAATCAGTTCCTCTTGGTTGCTAAATTCAGAATGTTGACTCTTAACTCTTGCCCATGGAAGCCCCACAGACCTTTATGGTTGTTTGGCTGTAAAAGATGCCAACCTGCATATCCCAATTCAAGAATCGCACAAACTTTCTTCACTTCACAGCAGGTTCCAGTCGCTATCAATTTTCAGCACTCCCCTTTGGCTTTTCTACTGCTCCAAGGGTTTCTGCAGGACCAGAAGGGGTCCAAATATACCCCAGCCTGGACAGTTGCCTGATACAGGCCACAGATCTATCAAAACTTCACAAGGATCTGAAGTTTACCCAAAACCTCTTGGCCTCCCTGGGCTTCACGATAAATCTGCAAAAATCCAACACTGTTGCAACCAACAAGATAGTTTTCCTAGGGGCCCTTCTGGACTCATTTCAAAAAGCATCCCTTCCCCAAACAAGGTCTCCTTTTTGATCCACTATTTTCAAAGAAACAAGCAAAAACAATGCATCTCAGCCAGAGTTTCTTCGGGCAGTGGGTTACACAGCATCTTGTATCCTCATGGTTCCCCTGGCCAGGCTGCATATGAGGAAACTCCAGTGGTACCTCATAAATTTATGGTGCCAGCACTCAGTCCCTGCGACTGAGATGCAGCTGATCCCTCATCTCTAACAGGAGTTTGCATGGTGGAGACAGGCTTGTGCCCATAATCGGGGCCTTCCAATCATATTCACTCCCCAGGACCAAACTCTCACCACAGATACCTCAGGGGCAGCCTGGGAGCTCACTTCCAATACCTCCAATCCTATGGGAAGTGGGAGGTTCAGTTCAAGGACAGAGACACAAACTGGAAAGAGCTTATGTCAATGCAAAAAGGCCTGATAGCTTTCAAGGAAAAATGGGAACCAGGAGTGTGGTTAGTAGCGATGCAAGTTTTGAAACTGCTCTTTCGGGGGGGCTGCACATCCTGACACAATACCATCAGGTGCTCAAATTATGCTAGCAAATCACATTAGAAACTTGATTAACCCCCACAAATGGTATCTGCATTGGGAAATATTTCTCAACATGGTCCAGAGATGGGGAGTCACACTGATGAACCTCTTCACCTTCAAGGAAAACACTCAGCTGGAAAGGTTCTTTTCCTGGAGCAAACAGAAATCAACTTGTAGAACAGATGCTTTCTCCTCCTTTTGGACTCTGTTCATCATTTATGCTTTCCCTCCCTTACCCCTTCTACCGTGACTGCTTCTAAAGATAAGAGAAGAGGGCCCAAGGGCAGTACTGATAACCACAGATTGGCCCAGGCAGTACTGGTATCCTCTGCTTCTCAAATTAACCAGCTAGATCCCATGGCTGTTGCCTCAGAGTCAACCTTCTCACTCAGGAGAAGGGTAGGATTGTGTACCCCAGCCTGCATATGCTCAGTCTTTCATCTTGGATAATTCCACATCATCCAGGAACAAGCTTGCCCTAAGCAAACAGATTCAGGACATTCTCAAGGAATCTAGAAGGTCTGGTGCTAGGAGTGGAAAAGATTTTCCATCTGGTGCCAGCAGCAGCATCACAATCCTGATTAAGCCGTTTTCTGCCATTGTAGATTACCTGGCTAGTCTGGTTGATAAGGCCTTTCCTACTCTTTCTCCCTTCTTTTCCCATCCCTGTTGAGTCATTTTCTTAGAGGAGTCCTCTACATCAGACCACCCAATTTGGAACCTCTCCATTGGATCTTAACTTTGTTCTGGAGAAATTGACTCTGCCTCCTTTCGAACCTGCAGCCTCTGCCCAACTGAAGTTTATAACTTGGAAAACTACATTTCTGCTGGCTATCACCTTAGCCAGGAGGGTCGCTAAACTGCATGGTCTCATGGCAGTGGAACCATTCCTCATCTTCCACCTAGACAGAGTTTCCTTCAGAACTAACCCTTTTTCATGCCCAAAGTGGTCACTGATGCTTCTCTAAATCCATCCATTCACCTGCCTACATTCTTTCCCAACCCCCTGAACAAAGGAGAAAGAATACTTCATTATTTGAATGTGCATAGGCAGCTCTGCTACTATCTTGACAAAACAAGAGCCTTGAGAAAATCTGACGAGCGTTTTGTGACCTTTGCCCCTGGCTCTGAGGGAAAACCAGCTTTTAAACAGACTATCTCAAAATGGATCTTCCACTGTATCTCATTTTGTTACAGCCATCATGGTAAAAGGTCGTCTAAGGCTGTCTGGTGACACTCCATTAGGGCTGTTGCCACCTCTGCTGCCTTCTTGAAAGGAGTCCCTACTAAGGACATCCTGGAAAGCTGCCACCTAGTCATCTGTGCATACCTTCAATAGACAGTACCACTTGGCAGCCTTTTCCAGGTCCAGAGCAGGATTCGCCACTGCCATCTTGCAGGGCATCCTCTCCCTAATCTCTTTCGACCCTCTTTTCAGCATTGGGAATCATCCCACAAGTCAAGCTTGCAACAGTGAAACAATATAACAGGGATGGTAAATGACAGGAGGAAGAGCAGGTATATGGGCCATAATGGCAGATGCATGAATTTTAATGGAAGAGTAGGAAAGGTCTTTATCAATGAGACTAGCCAGGTAATCTAGAATGGTAGAAATCCATAACTGTAGATGTTAGTTTATTCAATGTTGTAGTCTTCTTTCCCTCCCTCTTTTCCCATTAGCCTACTATGTAGTCTCTTTATGACTTCTTCTCTAGCCAAGGGAACCCACCTTGGCCTCTCTCCCTGTATGGGTTCTCTTCCTCAGTTCCCTATTGTCCATTTAGGGTTCCTACCTGCTTGGACACAAGAAAAAAGCTGACTTCACGATGTAGGCTGGCTCCTTATATACCCAAGTGTACTGATGTCTGCCAGCCTAAGCAGGAGGAAAACATTTTCTCTGGTAGTCGGGCAAGTCAAGGGCTTTAACAGCAGGAAATCCACAAGTCAGGAATGCCACAGTGAATGCACTCGGATATCTGCATTTATAGTAAGTGTACACAACTGTACTTGCTATTAAAAAAAAAAAAATCAACAAACTTTGAAAACCGACTCGTAGTCCAGTAGTATGTTCATAAGATTTTATATCACCTTAAGTGTCCATCCTTGTAACCAGTCACTTATCCATTTTATGAAATAAACATTCCATTGACTGTATTCTAGTGCTTTGGTAGTAGAAGAATATGGCACAAAATGAAATTCTTATTTTAACTCCATATTTGTTATAACCACAGGAGTATTGCCACCAGCCACCATTAATATAGTTGAATAAAAGGGTATCTGATTATTTGCATGTGACCTCCCATTAGGTAATCCATTTTGAAGGATATCATGGATTGTTTTACTTTTCTGATTTTGCAAACAAGCAAACAAAACATCTGATGTTAATCTTCATTCATTCCTTAATGATGGGTATCAGTTCTGTCCTCTGAACCAAATCGGCCTTATAACAAGCTTGTATCAGTCAAAAAACTCTCAAGCTAAGCGTTACCCATAGTGCCCCTCTCCCCATTACCCCAGATCTCATTTGGCACATAGATATCAAGACATGTGAAGCCAGCTCAGCTAAGTACTATAAAATGTGTTGTTCTTAAAGCCTTTTCCACAGTTTTTCTCTCTCTTACTTATGTAATTTCCTTCCCTTATTAGTCACTAAGCTTTTACCCTCTATCAAGTGCTTTTTCTTTCTTTCCTTAATTTGGTCATCTCAGTACCAACAATGGCCTTCCCTCTCTCTACCACCTTTGCCCTTACCTCTTGAGGTAGTCTAAATACCATTGTTGGTATTCTTACTTTTCTTCCCTTTTTTAAAAAAAAAATGCTCTTTCTTTTTATCCTATTCTATCTTTGTATAGAGTTTTTACTTGTGTCTTTACTGGTTTATAGTGAATTTTTGCTGTAAGTTGTTCCCGCCATAAATGAAAAGAAAGGGACAACAGGTTTCAAACAATATGACCAGTGTGGTCACAAAATGCTTAATTTGGACACTCCTCCTTTATGTGTCTACTGCCTGGGTGTTCCGCACCTCTCTACCCAACCACCATGCGAAATTTGTGAAAGGTGCAGTTCTCGTACCCTAAATGAGAGGAAGAATAAACTGATATTAAAAGACCTTTAAAAAACTCCTTTTTCAGAAGCTATTTCTGAGCCAGAGGGCTCAACCCCTCCAAAGAAAGAGCACAAAAGTCACTCTTCCTCCTTCGCCACATACTAGTGATAAGTCTTCCAAACCAAAACCAGAAGTCCGTAAATTGGCACCAATGTCTTCAACACCGGGGCCTCGACCACCCTCCATGGTGCTGTCCTCTGTTCCAAGACCTCGATCATCTACTTCGGTACCGTCTTCAGTGACACTGTCTGTGGCACCAGACACGGTACCAATAATGTCCACCGTATCGACCATGTCATCTTCCATCTCAGTCCCATCCTATTCGGCACTAACAATACTACACCCAACACTGGTCACTTTCCCCCTCCCTATACATCTTACTGGTCCTGAGACCGTGGTGCTGATAAGAGAAACTGTTCCTTGAACCCGATACTCCCCTACGACAGATCCATTCTTTGGGCAGCAATATAGCCCTTTCTTGGAACTGCCCGATTCTTGTTGGGGATATCAACCTGCTCCTCCAGGAGCCTCTTGGAATTGGACATGGTGCGAGTTGTGGATCAGCTGCTGACAGCCAGAGGGATTTCAACACCTTCCAAAACTCCCCTCCCAACTGGAGTTGGGAGTTTTTCCTCCATCTTCTCCTTTGACCTCCTTGCAGGTATCAAATTACCCGACAACGATCCCTATTTCGGTTCCCACTTCTTTGGTTCCAGTGGTGGACCTCACTGTGGTTCTGGGGCAGACCCTTTGGTCATCAATTCATTTGGAGCCAAGCCATCCTCGGTAGCGTGACTGGGCTGCCGACACTGTGACCCATAGTAAAGTGCCGATTTTCTTCTACAGCACCGTCTACTACGGTTCCGGGAGTCTTGGCAACACCAAGTCCTCTTGAGGCTTCTTCCTTGGAAGTGGGTTCATCAGTGTGGGGTGTGACCCTGGTTCCGAGGTTGTCCTTCTCAGTTCCAGGCTCCCATCCCTCTTCAGGCGGGCCAGTTTTCCAAGTGATGGAGAAGGGCCCTTGCCTCTATAGGCAAACCATCAGCGTTGGAGTACTATATATATATATATATATATCCTCCCTCAGAACCGCAGCTGACAGTCCACCACATCAGGATATCAAGCACAAGAGCCTCAAGATACCCTACTGCTGAGCACCCTCTCTTTGGAGTCCTCTTTAGAAGCCTCTGCTGAAGAGGTACTACATAAGAGATTGTACAAGAGGAAGCATGTGGACTCCCCCGAAGAGTCCCTCACCAAAGATACGGACTACAATGAAAGGGAGGGGTCCCCACAGTTGCCCACTGAGGATGTCTCATTCGGAGACCTACTGGAAATCTTAAAACAGCGGGGAGGCTGGAACCTACCAACCCCTCATCTGAGGAGTCTGTATTCTTGCAGGCATTTTGTGCTTGACATTCTACTTCTTGTGTGACCCTGTCTGCAGATGAACTAGTCCAACTCGTGCAGTGCACATGGAAAAGTCCTGATACCGTTGAACCATTCCCCTGGAGACCAGATAAAATTCTGTCCCTTCCAGAAGAAAGTCCACACTGGTCCGAAGGCTTACTGGTAGATGTTATGGTGAAGGCAGCAGCCACTTAGAATTAACTTGCCAAGGAGAGCCGTACTGTCCATCCCCCCAAACAGAGAGTCTTGGGCGATGGACAGGTTAGGGAATCGAGTGTTTGCCTCATCGACCTTTGCCATTCTGTCCCTGAATTACTTGGCGCACTTTACCAGGCTCCATAGAGACCTAATCTCTGAAAACTCTGTAACCTTAACAGGAGCAGTTTCTGATGAGGTCCGTGACAAAGTTGCGTCACAGTTTGTGACCCTG
Organism: Protopterus annectens; assembly: GCF_019279795.1. Taxonomy (NCBI): domain Eukaryota; kingdom Metazoa; phylum Chordata; order Ceratodontiformes; family Protopteridae; genus Protopterus; species Protopterus annectens. The sequence goes on from NC_056732.1 coordinate 1,301,849,432, forward strand.
GAATCTATATCCAAATTGTCCATGCGGTTAATCTCTCACACTACCAAAGGGGCGGCTAGAGCTGCGGGTTTAGGCGTTGTCATGAGATGTCACACCTTGGATGTGCCTTTGTGACTTTGCAGATCCTTTTAAGTCTTGCTTTCTTAATGCTCCATTGGAAGCTTCTTCCCTCTTTGGCCCGAAAGTGAAAGACATGTTAACCAGGTGTGAAAAGGATGGCAAGACCCCGTCTGCCATGGACATATGTTTTTCCACCTCACCCCCCACAATGATCCTACTCTAGGAATCAGAGGAGTGGAAAGCTGTGGCACAAGAAATCCCATGGTCCTTTCCATGACGCACATGGCGAGTTCACCCCTAGGGCAAAGGGAGTAACTCATTGGGAAGATGTTCCTACAGAGGCAGTGGGGGGTCTGCATAATCGGGGGTCCAGAGGTTTTCTCTTGACAGCCCTACCAGTGCTCCTGAAGAGTGGTCCGATTGCTTTCTTCTGAAAGCAGTTGGGGGATGTTTCTCTCTGCACCACCCTGCCTGGCAAACAATAACCACGGATTTTTGGGTGCAGAATATAATAGCCAGAGGTTATCACATACCATTCAATATTTGCCCAAAATCCATTAAGGCACATTCCCGATGTTTCACCCAGTCAAAGGGAAGCAGCAGCTCAAGAAATATGAAAGCTGTCTCAAAAGAGAGTCATCCAAGCAGTCCCAGCAGACCATATAGGATCCGGATTTTACTCAAGGTTCTTTTAAGTACCAAAAAAGACAGGACTACAAACCAATCTTGGATCTCAGCATTCTGAACAAATTTGTCAACCAAACAAAATTCCAGATGGTCACGGTTCAGTCTTTTCTACCCTTCCTGGAGAAAGACTACTGGATGTCCTTCAAGGATGCATTTGCAGTCATCACATATGAGTTGTCCTGCCTCAGGCAGCCCTTCGGTCATCCGGATTCCAGAGTCTGGGTCCGACATCGGCTGATGTTGCCCTTTCCCCGACGTCAGAGCGCCTGGGGTATAAAAGCGTCAGCCGACGCCATCTTCCCCAGTCTTTCTTGCAACGTGGTGCCCGAAGCAGAAGCAGTTCACAAGTGCCGGTCGGCCAGCTCCTGTAATTCAGCTAAACCGAAGACTTCTAAAGCGAAGTACCCCGTTGGGGACTCTTTCTTGCCTCAGCCGATGTCAGATAAAATTAATAATTGCCTAACTTGTGGGAAACAAATACCTCATAAGGATTTCCACTCTTACTGCCTCCCCTGCCTAGGCCCAGACCACGATGTCTCAGCCTGTTCAGCCTGTGCTTCCTTCAATCTATGCACTCTTAGACGTCGGGCGGAGTTCACAGAGGAATTTTTGGGGGCTAGATTTGCTTACAATATGCCGTCGGAGACTCCGACTTCACATTTAACAAAGAAACGGAAGGACAAGGACCGACACACGTGGGCCACGGTTTCGGCTGAAACCACAGCCAGGCCTACCGCGAGTGTCTCGGTTTCGGCTGAAACAGAGTCCTTGGTACTTCGACCACCGAAACCGTACAACCGACAACCTCGGCCCCGGAGGCCCTTACTGTATCGGTTATTGAATCTCCATTAGAAACTGGTGTCCTGGAACCTTCCGACACCATTCCTCTGGACAAAACTACACCAGCACGTGGTGCAGCCAGGCCTCCTGCATCCATGTCCATAAAGGCATTCTCTAGGGCTAAAGCTGCTAAACACTCAAAATCTTTGCCTCCCAGGGTTATCCCTCAGGGACCCACTACAGGTTCTCAGATCCTTAGTCTAGCAGAGGACCTTATTTCATTAATTAGGGGCTCACAGCCTCATCCGGGCAGGGGCTCTCAACCACCTACAGAAAAAAGGCCCAGGGTTGAGCCCTCTGATCCCCACTCCTCAGATGAGGCCTCTGATGGCTCTACTCTCTCGGACTACCAGGAGGAGGCTTTTTCAGCCTACGAGGATTCTGATGCAGAGGAATCTATCCCTTCAGCCTCCCCTCCTGAAGAGCTGTCCTTTGGGGAAACTCTGCACACTATGAGAGAGCATTTCCAATGGAAGGGCCAGGAATTCTCTGATTCCAGGAAGAGATTAAGGACCTTCTTGCATTTGCCTCAGCATTGACCTTTGGCTATTCCCCCTGTTTTGAATGTCATTGATGATGTGTACTCTGAGTCTAGCACAACCCCTGACTCTCTCCCTCCGGCTCCTGCCAAACCCGATAGGTACTACAGGGTCCCGGAATCACATCTTTTCCTTTGCAAGGCCCACTCTGCTGATCCAGAAACTATTTCCCAGGACCCTAAAGGGGTTGCAGCTGCCACTACAAAAAATCCACTCCCCTCTGAAAGGGAGTCCAGGACTTTAGAGCGATGGGGTAAAAAAGTGTATACTTCTGCTACCCTTTCTGTGAGAGCTTTAAATTGTCAATTTCATATGATTCAGTACCAAGAGTATTTGTTAGAAGAATTGCATAAAAAACTGTCTTCACCTGAACCCCTAGATCGCAAATCACTTCAGGATCTGGTACATAACTCTCAACAGGTTAGCAACCATTTCTTGCAGTGTGGTTATGATGCATTGGAAGCTTCATGTAGGTCAGCTATGACAGGTGCAGTCATACGTAGGCATGCTTGGCTGAAGGAACAATCTCTGCCAGACCATGTTAAAGCAAAGCTTCTTGATGCTCCACTGGAAAAGCAAAAGTTATTTGGTTCCACTGCTCAGGAGGTCTTAAAGAAATTTGAAGAAAAGGCAAAATCTGTACAAACAGTCAAAGATTTTATGCAAGTCCAACCACCAAGATTCAGCAGAAATTGGCCTTCCAAGAATTGGTCCTTTCCAGACAGAGAGATTTCAGAGAGGCAAGAACAGGCGTGCCAGAGGTAGAGGGCAAGCTAGAGGCTCCTACAGAGGACGTCAATGGCAGCCTCCCAACCAGAGAGGTAGTGCAGGGCCTACTACTGCTGCACAAGGACAGACTCAATGACTTTACTTTGACACTGCCAACCAGGGCTCAATTGGAAGCACCTTTGGGCGGAAAGCTTTCCTTATTCTCAGAAAATTGGCACAGTATTACAAGGGACAAATGGACACTACAAATAATAGACAAAAGGATACAGGTTCCATTTCCACACATTACCAAAAAGAAAAGGCATGCCAGACCTGCCACCAAATCAAAGGGCAGAGGCTTTGAAACAAATCTCCAACTTAATGCAAATGAAAGCTATAGAAAAGGTTCCTCTCTCAGAACAAGGCCAAGGATTTTACTCCAGACTATTCCTTGTTCCAAGAAAAGAAAAGCAATGGAGGCCTATTCTCGACTTGTCCGCACTGAATACTTACCTCATTGTGCCAAAATTCAAAATGCTGACTCTACAGCAACTCCTTCCCATGCTAGGCAAGGGGTCTTGGCTGGTAACTCTGGACCTCAAGGAGGCATACCTGCATGTCCCTATCAGACAAAGTTGCAGAAGACACCTCAGATTTCTTGCAGGTTCAGAGCATTATCAATTCTCAGCATTGCCCTTTGGCTTATCTACTGCACCCAGAGTATTCACGAAATGCCTGGCATCAGTAATTGCACACTGCAGACTTCAGGGGATGCAAATATACCCATATTTGGACGACTGCCTTATACAAGCGGACAGTCAACAAATTTTGGTAAAACACTTGAATTATGCCATCCACCTACTTCAGGCCTTGGGATATACAGTCAACATTCACAAGTCAAGACTTGTTCCATCCCAAAGAATAAATTTTCTGGGTGTGAATCTAGACACAACCACCCAAATGGCTTACCTCACAGAAGAAAAACAGTCAACTACCGGATTACTTCAAAAATCTGTCAAGACAAACTCAGCTGACTGCAAGGAAAATCCTGCAGGCCCTGGGTTACATGGCTTCTTGCATTCTTCTGATTCCACAAGCAAGGCTACATATGAGGAAACTACAATGGTACCTAAGGAGTTTATGGACTCAGCACAGTCACAGCTTGGAAACTTTGATACCACTCATCCCATGCCTTCAAAGGGAATTTCTGTGGTGGGCTCAAGCAAGCCAGTCAAACAGGGGTCTGCCCTTCAGCAAACCAATAGCCAGCCAAACCATTACAACGGACGCTTCAGACCACGGATGGGGAGCGCACATGGAGGGAAGGTTCATTCAAGGACTATGGTCACAAAAAGAGCTATGCATGCACATAAACCAAAAGGAAATGCTGGCAGTGATGCATGCAATTGAGGCCTTCAAGCTATTTCTACATCAAGGCCACCTGCTAATAAGGACAGACAACACCACAGTTATGTGGTACATAAACAAGCAAGGAGGCACCCATTCCTACCCTCTTTGCAGACTGGCAATGAATCTATGGGAACTTTCCTTGGCACTCAATATAGAGCTGCAATCCCAGTTTGTGCCAGGAAAGGACAATATACTGGCGGACAGCTTAAGCTGAAACATCATGGATGCACACGAATGGATGCTGCACCCAGACATCTTCCTTCAGATAACACAATCATGGGGGAGGCCGGACATAGACCTCTTTGCCTCTCCACACAATCATCAGCTGAAGAAGTTCTGCTCAAGGACATACATGCTTTGTCTACCAACATAATAAAATTTCTCTACCGAACAAGGTCAAAGCACACTCAACCAGATCCGTGGCAACTTCTGTTGCTTTTCATTCAAGGGCTTCAATGGATGATTTCTGTGCAGCTGCAACTTGGGCTACCTCTCATACCTTTATCACTCATTACAAATTGTCTTTGGTCTCCAGGGGGAGAGCATCCTTTGGTTCAGTGGTACTCAGGAACATCCTCCCAAGACACAAAGTAGCTAGGGACTCTGTCTCATCAGTAAGGAATGAGTGAAGATAAAGAACATCAGATAAAGAAGTTATGTTCTTATGTAATGTTCCATCTGTGTTGTTTATCTTCATTTATTCATTATGTCCCACCCTCCTTCCCCCTCCAAGGGTCTCCTGCAGGTTCGGATTTGGTCCAAATCCCACATTAGGGGACCTGCTCAGAAAAAAAACTCTATCACGGGCATACACAATCTGAGGTAACAGGGAGAGGGGCACTATGTGTAAAGCTTCAAGAATTTTTTAGCTGGCACAATCTTGTTATAAGGCCGACTCTGTTCTGAGGACAGAACCGACCATCAGTAATGAATGAATCAAGATAAACAACACAGATGGAACATTCTAGTAAGAAAACAACGTTTTTCAAAACTTATTCCAGTAGTACTAGTAAGGCTTATTTGCCTGTAGTTGTCTAATGAATTTGCTGTAGCCCACTTATGTATTTGAACCAGTTGTATTAATTTCCATTGGGTAGGTACATATCATGCAAAAATGTCACCTTAAGTAAATGTGATAAAACTGGTATAAAAGAAGCCTGAATCGTCGATAAAAGGTATTAATTTAGGCCACCAGGTGAAGCCGACAAGTCCTTTTTGAAGCCAGTGCTACCCAGTTCCCTGTGTTGTAGGGCACTAATCTATTTTCCTGCATTACTTAACTTCTGGTACAGTCTTCCTGTTACAATCATTGGAAAATGTATTGACTTAACTGTCAGTAATGCTTTTGTATCCGCTGTTATCCTGTCTCTCCATTACATATCACAAGATTGCAGCCCCAGTTTTTCTTTTCAGGTGTAAAGATGGCTAATTTGTACTAATTTTCGTTTCATACTTCTTGATGATCTTAGTTTTTGGATATAATTATCTTCTGCAGATAATTTAATGGAGCTTGTTTAGCCTTCCAAATAATCCATGTACTGTTATTTCTTGCCATTTTAGAACAGTTTCTTTTCCACCAAGACATTCTGTTTCTCTCACATTTTAACCAGAATTAACATGCTAGTTCGAGCTCAGTAGTGACTCAATGATTTTATAATCGTTGTTGTGATTTTTCTTTGCAACAGTATTGGCCTGCTTTCGCCTCCCTTGGCAAATAACATTGTGCACCACTGGGTTATGGTCTGGGTTACCTTTGGGGGAAAGTATCATAACATAGGGCAGGTGGAATTGCCATCATCTACAAGAATTCCATGAACATAACCACATATGTACAGGACATACCATAGTTTAATAATGCAAAACTACTTATCACATCTCAAAATCAGTAATGGGGAAAACACTTTGTTTAGCAGCCAGCTATGTCCCACCAGGTAAAAACATTAACACTGTGGAAAATATCCTTTACTGGATTTCTCACCATCTACAACATGAAACAAACAAAAAAAGGCTGGCAGCTTATAAATGCCAACACCCCATCTGATTCCATAAACCTTTACAGCTTTACACAGTTAATTACAAAGGTCACTAGAGTCCACAAAAGCAGGGTATGCAAATTAACCTTAGTCTGGATTCTTACTAATGGGTCCAACAAAGTGAGGGTAGCAGGTAGCTTTCCAGACAGCCTAAGTGATCATCTTCCTACTTAAATTCTCCGAAATTACAATATTGAAGATTAACATATAATTTACAACCAAGTTTTTTTTTTAACTAAAAAAAAACTTTGATAAAGACACTTATCAAATCTTTAACTGGAAAATACTAAAATCTATGACCTTAGACTTTGCTGTCACACACTTAATGAGATATTCCTAAAAATTCTCAATACCCTTGCCCCAGTACAGACCAAAAGGGTCAAATCCAACCCTGCACCATGGCCAACAAAGGCAGCTTAAGAAATAGATGCTTTTGATAATGATAAATATAGAGCTATATATTAAAATATGTTCCATCTGGAAAAAAATCTTTATTATACTGATACACAAAAGTGGTACATCTACAGAGTTTAATAACTACTGGCTCATTACAGTCCTCTCCCCACTATCAAAATTGTTTGCAAAATGTATTCATGCTTGGCTTCTGCATCACCCAAATTCAAATAATCTGCTTAGTTAAAGTATGGTTTAAGGACCCCCCACAGCATAACCACCTCCCTCCTTCACTTCACCAGCAGTATAAACCAGCATAAGAACAATGGTAATGTTGGGTCAACCATGTTCCTATAGTTATCCAAAGTGTTTGACTCTGTATCACACCAACATTTACTCACTAAACTCTTTTTTTTTTTTTTTTAGGTCTCTAGTCCCTCCGTACATGGTTCCTTAGTTATCTATCTGGAAGGTAACAAGCAGTCAGATGGCAGCAGGACCTCTCCTCTTGTCTCCCTGTTGCCATAGGTGTTTCTTGGGGCTCTGTGTACACTCATTCTCTTTAATATTTTTATAATCAAGCTTTACACTGCCATAGACAAAGCAAATACAGTACAGTACACAGATGATTTGACTTTAATATGTGCACCCTCATCATATCCAATCATTAAAATCTCTTCTTCAATCAGAACCTGGCTGGAAAATTCAAACCACCTCCTTAATCCTAATAAAACAATACTGATGCTGTTCACCCTAAAACATCTTCAATTAAAAACAGTCTGCAAGTAATGCTAAAAATGAGGTAGTACCACATAGTAAATTTTTGGGCATTTTAATATATGACCGCCTTAAATTTGATTAACATATTCTTCAAACAATTAAAAAGACCCACCAGAAAATTGGCTCCTTTTACGGTACAAAACAGTACTTACAGACCCAGCAAGAACAACCATAACCTCATCCTGTTTGCTTCCGATCCTCTTGCATGCCTCACTTGTTCTTACAAACCTAAGCTCTACACTAAAATCCAAACTAGCCTCGTATTATAACAAAGTATCTAAATTTGCTACCAGCACTGCACACCAAACTCGCCATTGCTGAGCCTTAAAACAGCTAAACTGGCTGGAGTTTAACAGCCACGTAGCATACTCCTTGCGCATAGTGACAAGCTGATATACTGTCCTGACAAAAGCCTGGCATTAAAAATGTGCTATTGCCCTACACCCCCACAAGTATCTAAGTTCTGGTGATAAATTATTTGCTTTACTAACGTTAGTAGAAATTTATCAGGGGAGTCCCTCTACTCCTGTTATATCTCCAAACTCAATGAAAACATAAATTTATTTTAACTTATTGCTAGCTTTTTGCCCACCTGCACTTAAATAAATTCATCCTTCTTTATCCCCCTCATAAATACCACTTCTCATCTTTCTCTGACTGCCCCCATCCACAGCTCTACCCCTCTAATGCCATACCCTGATACCAAAGTTATAACCTTCCAGATGTCCTTCAAGGATGCATCTGCAGTCCTAACATATGGGTTGTCCTGCCTCAGGCAGCCCCTCGGTCGGCCGGATTCCAAAGTCTGGGTCTGGCCTCGGCTGATGTTGCACTTCACCCGACGTCATAGCTGCTGTATATTGGGTATAAAGGCATCAGCCGACACCATTTTCCTCCGTCTTTCTTGCCGCGTGGTGCCCAAAGCAGAAGCTGTTCGCAAGTGCCGGTCGGTCAGATCCAGAGATTTCTACTACCGAAGACTTCTAAAAAGCTAAGTACCCCGTTGGGGACTCTTTCTTGCCTCAGCCGATGTCAGACAAAGTAAATAATTGTTTAACTTGTGGGAAACAAATACCTCATAAGGATTTCCACTCTTACTGCCTTCCTTGTTTAGGCCCAGACCACGACGTATCAGCTTGTCTAGCCTGTGCTTCCTTCAACCGACGGACGCTTAGACGTCGGTCGGAGTTTGCAGAGGAGTTCTTTGGTCCCGCTTTTGCATACAAAATGCCATCGGAGACTCCGACTACACAATTAGCTAAAAAGCGTAAGGAAAAGGACCGACACTCGCGGTCCGCAGTTTCGGCTGAAACCGAGTCCTAGGTTCTTCGGCTGAAAGCATGCCTCCAATAGCCGAGGCCTCACAGAGCATGGCTGAATCTGCTACTAAAATTACCCCTGCTGAAGCAGGCACCCAGGATTTATCAGATACTATTCCTTTAGACATATCTACCCCTGCACGTGGAGCTGCTAGACCCCCTGCATCTATGTCTATCAAGGCTTTTTACAGGGCTAAAGCAGCTAAATCTTCTAAGGCCTTACCTGCTGAAACTCCCTCACACAGGCCTACCTCTAGTTCCCAAATGCTCAGCCTGGCTGAGGATCTCATTTCTTTGATCAGGGGATCCCAACCGCACCCAGACAGGGCCTCTCAACCCCCTCCAGATAAGAGGCCTAGAACTGAACCCCCGGAACCTGTTTCTACAGACTATTCCTCGGATGACTCAGATATTTCAGACCCTCACGAAGGCCCATATTCTCTTTATGAGGATTCTGATGCAGAAGACTCCATTCCTTCTGCTTCTCCTCCTGAAGAATTTTCTTTTGGGGAAACCTTACATGCTATGAGAGAACGTTTTCAATGGCAGGGCCAGGATTTTTCAGATTCAAGAAAAAGGCTAAGGACTTTTTTACATTTACCACAGCATAGGCCTTTAGCCATTCCTCCAGTACTAACAGTTGTTGATGATGCATATAATGATGCCAGTACTGCCCCTGATTCTCTCCCTCCGGCCCCTGACAAGCCTGACAGATATTACAGGGTCCCGGACACACACTACCATTTGTATAAGGCTCCTGTTGCAGATCCTGAAACCATTTCACAGGGCCCCAAAGCTGTAGCAGCTGCCTCTGCCAAAAACCCTCTCCCCTCTGAGAGGGAATCTAGAGCAATAGAGAGATGGGGTAAAAAGGTATATACTTCTGCTACTCTTTCGGCCAGGGCCTTAAACTGTCAATTTCACATGATTCAGTACCAGGAATTTTTGTTAGACCAGCTAAATAAAAAACTGTCCTCTCCTGAACCTATAGACCGTAAGTCCCTTCAGGATTTGGTACATAACTCTCAGCAGGTCAGTAACCATTTCTTAAAATGTGGCTATGATGCACTGGAGGCTTCCTTTAGATCAGCTATGACTGGAACAGTGATTAGAAGGCATGCCTGGTTAAAAGAACAATCCTTACTAGACCATGTTAAGTCAAAACTCCTAGATGCTCCTATGGAGAAACAAAGTTTGTTTGGCTCCCCTGCACAGCAGGTTCTAAAGAAGGTGGAAGAAAAAGCAAAATCTGTCCAAACAGTCAAGGATTTCTTACAGGTCCAACCTCCGAGGTTTAGCAGAAATTGGCCTTCGAAGAATTGGTCCTTTCCAGACACCTCCAGAGCACAGAGAGGCAGAAATAGACGCCCAAGAGGCAGAGGTCAATCCAGGGGTGCCTACAGGGGACGTCAGTGGCAGCCTAACAATCAGAAAAGTACTGCCACAGATTCAGCTACAACCACTTCCACAGGACAGACACAATGACTTGGCTCTGATTCCGCCTACCAGGGAACAACTGAAAGCACCCTTGGGCAGAAAACTAGCCTTATTTTCCGTAAACTGGCATTACATTACAGGAGACAAATGGACTTTACAAACAATAGACAAAGGCTGCAGGTTTCACTTCCACACTCTACCAAGAAAGAGAGGAATGCCAAACCTACCACCAAGCCAAAAAACAAACGCTCTAAGACAAATCAACAACCTACTAAGGATGAGAGCTATAGAAAAGGTACCGCCTATGGAACAAGGACAAGGATTTTACTCCAGACTTTTCCTTGTACCAAGAAAAGAAAATCAATGGAGGCCTATTCTCGACCTGTCCGCTCTGAACACATACCTCATTGTTCCAAAATTCAAAATGCTGACCCTACAGCAACTTCTTCCCATGCTGGGCAAGGAGTCTTGGCTGGTGACTCTAGATCTCAAGGAGGCATACCTGCACATCCCTATACGACCAGATTGCAGAAGACACCTCAGATTTCTTGCAGGATCAGAGCATTATCAATTCTCAGCATTGCCCTTTGGCTTATCTACTGCGCCCAGAGTATTCACGAAATGCCTGGCCATCAGTAATTGCTCATTGCAGGCTTCAGGGAATTCAAATTTACCCATACCTGGACGACTGCTTAATACAAGCGGACAACAAGACAAAATTAACAAAAGATTTGGAAAAGGTTATACAACTGCTGCAAGCCTTGGGATACACAGTCAACATGCAAAAGTCAAGACTGGTACCATCCCAAAGGATAACATTCTTGGGTGCAGAACTGGACACATCAACTCAGATGGCATTTCTCACAGAAGAAAAACAAAAGCAACTACCAGTCTATTTCATGACATTAACAACACAGACTCAGCTTACTGCAAGGAAAGTCCTGCAAGCCCTGGGTTACATGGCATCCTGCATAATATTGATTCTGCATGCCAGACTGCATATGAGAAAGTTGCAATGGTACCTAAGGAATGTATGGTCTCAACACAAGCACAGTCTAGAAGCCCAGATTCCAATAATTCCATGCCTGAAGCAAGAATTCCTGTGGTGGGCTCAGGCCTGTCAGTTGAACAGAGGATTGCCTTTCCACAAACCTCACCCAAGCCAGACCATCACCACGGACGCCTCAGACCTAGGCTGGGGGGCGCACATGGTGGACAAGTGTATACAAGGCCTATGGACACAAGACCAGCTGAATCTACACCTAAATCAAAAGGAGATGCTGGCAGTGAAACATGCAATCCAGGCATTCAGACCATTTCTTCAACAAGGTCACCTGCTGATAAGGATGGACAACACCACAGTCATGTGGTACATCAACAAACAGGGAGGTACACACTCATATCCTCTATGTCGGATGGCAATGGACCTGTGGAATGTGGCCCTGAACCTCAACATTCAACTCCAGGCCAGATTTGTACTAGGAAAAGAAAATTCACTAGCAGACACCTTAAGCAGAACTACCACGGATGCTCACGAATGGATGCTGCATCCAGATATCTTCAAAACCATAACAAAGAAATGGGGACTACCAGAAATAGACCTGTTCGCCTCCCCACACAACCACCAATTGAAGAAATTCTGCACAAGAGCATACCACCCACTTGCTTGGAGGGTGGACTCCCTATCCTTCAGCTGGAAAAACCTGACAGCATATGCATTCCCACCTCTTCCTTTGATGTACAAAGTCCTACTGAAGATCAAAGAGGATCAGCCAAGGATAATCCTGATAGCTCCAGACAGGCCGAGGCAACATTGGTACCCGCTACTGAGAAGCATGTCTCGGACACACGCATGGCCTCTACCTCTGTGTCCTTTACTTCTAACACAGAACAACTACAAGATCCTACATCCAAACTTGAAAACACTACAGCTAGCTGCTTGGAATATTACATAAAACAAAATAACCCAGATTTATCTCAGAGGGTTAAGGACATTATCCTGGAGGCTCGCAGACCCTCCACAAGGAAGACTTATTCAGCCAAATGGAAAAGATACCTCATTCGGAGTGCAACAAAAGGGGAAAATGTATCATTGGCAAACATAGCAAACATCCTGGAATACTTAGCAGAACTCTTCCACAATGGCCTGTCCTACTCCTCCATTAAGATTCATGCATCAGCAATTTCAGCAGAATACAACATGGATCCTCCAGTCTTCTCTCATCCTCTACTCAGGCAGTTCCTGAGAGGAATCAAAAATGTAAAGCCTCCAAGGAAACCACCTTTGCCTACATGGGATCTTAACTTTGTGTTGGAAAAGTTAACACTTCCCCCTTTTGAGCCAGCAGCTACAACAGACTTACAGTTCTTATCTTGGAAAACTGCTTTCCTGCTTGCAATCACTTCAGCAAGAAGGGTATCTGAGTTACAGGCATTAATGGCAGTACAGCCCTTCCTTATCTTCCATCAGGATAGAGTGTCTCTGAGAACTAACCCTACTTTTATGCCAAAAGTGGTCTCCAGAGTATCATTGAACCAAGCGATTCATTTACCTACATTCTTCCCCAACCCACAGAACAGGGGGGAAAGACTACTACATACCTTGGATGTGCACAGACAATTACGCTACTATCTGGACAGAACTAAGACCAACAGAAAAACTGACCAGCTTCTGGTAGCATATGCAACAGGAATGCAAGGAAAAGCAATTTCAAAACAGACAATCTCAAAATGGATAGGAAATTGCATTAGATTTTGCTACTCTTTTCATGGAAAGACAACTCCAGAAAATATCAGGCCTCACTCCACAAGAGCTACAGCCACCACTACAGCTTTCCTACGAGGAGTGGCTACCAAAGACATTTTAGAAGCTGCTACTTGGAGCTCTGTGCATACATTTGCCAAGCATTATAATCTTCCTTTATACTCCAGATCCCGAGCAGGTTTTGCAACTGCTGTTTTGCAAGGGATCTTAACTACACCATCTTTATCTTAGTATCTCCTCCCCCAGTTTGGCTATGGTATTCTACCCATATGTTAGGACTGCAGATGCATCCTTGAAGGACATAGTACAGTTTTGTACCTACCATAAATGTAGATGTCCGATAGGTATGCATCTGCAGCCAGGATTACCCACCCTCCTTCCCCTCTGTGGTATTCCTAGGGTATTTACCCCTCTTTTAGCTAGCTGGGGGAATCTATTATGGTGTATTTGTTTGTATATATATGTATATATATTCTTTTATTGTTTGCTCTCTACTGTTTGGAATTATTTGCATTTATCCAAATTTAGCCTTCCTAGAGGGCACCTGGCATCTGGGGCAAGAAACACTGAGGAAAATTGCGTCGGCTGATGCCTTTATACCCAATATACAGCAGCTATGACGTCGGGTGAAGTGCGACATCAGCCGAGCCCAGACCCAGACTTTGGAATCCGGCCGACCGAGGGGCTGCCTGAGGCAGGACAACCCATATGTTAGGACTGCAGATGCATACCTATCGGACATCTACATTTATGGTAGGTACAAAACTGTACTTTACACCAGTCTGGAACAAATAGCCTGGAGAGAGCTAATCCAATAGCCTGCTCGCTCACTCAAATGCTGTTACCACTGCCCTCCTGTACAATACTAATATCTTGTGTCCTGCATAATTTTATAACCTCTTTATATTTCTTGCTCTTTACAAGCCTGTACAATACTAACATATCACCATACATGATTTATAACTTCAATAAGCAAAAAAAATCTTTATTAAATTATCACGTGACGCAGGCAGTCTTACATTTGCATAAATAAAAAAACAAACCATATAAGTGCAACTTAAGTTGCAAACATACATCACAGACCCTGTTGAAACAACTGTAAATGCAAATGTAGATCATTTGTAATAAACAGATGTCCTTCTATTCCTATGTTGCACTATTCTTACTGTGGGATCCCCCCCCCTCCCTTAGGCGACCCAAACGTCGGCTCCTATACAAAAGCTTACGTCTGGCTGCTGTACATGCATGGGATCTCACATGTAGGGCCATAAACCAGGGACCTTAAATGTGACGTCTGCACGCAGAGATCTCTGAACTTTTCAGCCTGTCAGTCAGTCACATCGATCGCTTCACTCCTCTACTCGTAGACTTCTAAAGCTAAGTACCCCGTTGGGGATTTTTGCCTTTATTTGCTTGAACTTGGTTTGCTGTAGTTACCATTAGCCGATGTTAGCTAAGGAGAGTAAATGCCGATGCGGGTGCCACATACCACATAAAGATACGCACAACCACTGCGTCTTTTGTCTAGGCCGGGAGCACGACCATACCACTCGCTCCATTTGTCAGTCTTTTGTACCCAAGATCCTTCGTAGCTGTCTAGCTGCCCTTAACATATACTTAGAAAACCAGAGGCTCAGAAAACTTGTGCTCAGGATGGATCCTGAATTGGCCACTCTTGAAGCACCATGGAAAACCTCAAGGTTTCCAGGCCTACTTCCTCTGCTTCTCCACCATCGGATGTCCCGCCAGCTTCCGATATAGGGTTTGAGGGATGTCCTTCAGAGCCATCTACTTCAGCTCTCCTCGAGGAAGCTGCTTCGAAAGTAACAGCACATCCACAGAGATGGCCTTGATGTCGGCCCCTACCGATGTCTAGGGGGGACCAGATATCGTACGACTGACTGGGATACCACCACCTGAAACCCCAAACTTTTCCCAGTCTCCTGAACCCAGGCCTTCCCTGAGGCATACGCCTTTAAAAAAAAAAATACAAAAAACAAAGCACCAGACTCCACCTTTTCAAGGAGTCCCAGACTGGCATTCATTTACCAGCTCTTTGATGTAGGCCTTCATGGCACTTCGACCCACTATTCCAGTGCTTAGTCCTAGGCCTGCTTCTGCCACCTCTCTCCTTTTGCCTACTGCCCATGAAGGAGAGGAAGAACAGGAATCTTACTACCCATCTTCAAATGAATCAGTCTCCTATTCGTCAAAAATTGCCTCCCCTCTTGAATACTATTCCCCAGGTGAGGAATCCATGGAAGGTGACTCTCCACCAGATATCACCTTTGGGGAGACTATCACAAAAATGAGAGTGCTTTAAATGGGACACTTCTCAAATGACTGACACTCAAAGGAGGTACTTTGAACTTCTCCAAGTGGAATCTGCTTTGCCTTCAGCCATCCCACCTATCATCCCTGCCTATCTTGATGCTTTCATCTCAGCATCAAAGAACCCAGACTCACAGCCACAAGCCCGTAAGAGACCTGACATATTCTACAAAGTTCCAGATGAATAGAAATTCCTAGTAAAGTCACCCCTGGCAGACCCTTCTGTAATTGCTGTATCCCCTGATGAGCAATGTAGACTGATTCCTTCAGCATCTCTTCTGCCTATTGATATGGATATCAAAAGCATGGACAGGATAGGAAAAAAGGTTTACACCTCCTCCACCCTAGTCCTCTAGAGTTATCAGCTACCAAACCCATATGATTAAATATGCCTTGGACCTAGTTTAACAAGCCTCTTCTGTCTTTGCATCCACTCCTGACTACCCCACCAAATCTGACATAGCATCTAAACTGTCCCTGGCTCCCCAGGTAGCCAGACATTCTATTAGATGCAGTTACGATGCAGCAGAGGCCTCTGCTAGGTCTGCTGCCTCTGCATCAGTACTCCACAGATACTCTTGGCTATGCCTCCAACCCCTACCAGAGGATAACAGGTGCAAAATCCTAGACACCCCATTAGACCGTTACCTCCTGTTTGATAAACAGTCTGCAGACCTTTTCAAAACCCTGCAGGAAAAAAAGTAGATCTTCAAGACATCAAGCACTTGCATGTGTCCCCCATCCCGAAATACTACAGGAATTACCCGGCTAAGGCTACCTTTGTCAGAAGCCCCCCCCCCCCCTCTGCTACCTCATTCAGGCATAGGAGAGGAACCAGGAGGCACACCTCCTCCAGACCAGTTGCCTCACAACTGCGTCAGACAGCTTTTTCAAGGTAGAAGTGGACCCAACAATGCGCAACTGCCTTGCCTACCTTCCCTTGTCAGACCCCCTTTCCCACTGCCTCCCCATTTGGAAATCCATCACATCAGACTGCTGGGTACTGGCAATCATACAAAATGGATATTTCCTTTCTTGGAAGGAAAACCCCTTCCAAGGGGCATTTCTTTTCCCCAAAAAAATCAACTCAGTCACATCCCTCAGATATACTGCAAGACCTTTTGAGATTAGGAACCGTAGAACCTGTCCCTCCAGGGCAGGAAGGAAAAGGCTTCTACTCAAGACTTTCTGGTCCCCAAAAAAGATGGCCGTTGGAGACCAATACTAAATTTATCCTTTCTAAACCTTTTCCTAAAAGTTCCATCATTCAGAATGTTATCCCTTCAAGCCTTTCTTCCTTTATTGCCAGCCCAGGCCTTTATGGCCACACTAGACCTAAAGGAAGCATATTCCCATAAAGCTCTCCAACAGAAAATTCTTACATTTCACTGGGGCCTGCACTCATTTTCAGTTTACAGCCTTGCCCTTTTGTTTGTATACTGCACCCAGGGTATTTACAAAATGCCTAGCCTCAGCCATAGCTTTCTGCAGAACCAAAGGTGTCCAAATCTACCCCTACTCAGACGACCTCATTCTAGCAGAAACAGAGGACACCCTCCAATATCATCTGAGGTTCACCACTTCCCTACTTTACAGCTTGGGATTCACTCTCACCCTCCTAAAATCATCTTTAATCCCACAGCAGGACAATATCTTTATAGGCTGCAAGACCAGAACAAACCTGATAAGGGCTTTCCTCCCTGAGGACAAAGTTCTGTCACTCTCCACTGACTTCCAAAGCCTATTACAGGTTCATCAGATATCTGCAAGATGATTCTTGCAGATCCTGGGACTCATGGCAGCCACCATGCCCTAGCCAGAATGCACATGTGAAAGCTCCAATGATACCTGAAAATGTATGGTTATAACACCAACATCCCCTCGAGCAACACATTACCTTCCTGCCCTGCCTCAAAGCAGAACTAAGGTGGTAAATTCACCAAATACTTCAGAACCCAGGCCTTCCACTACAACCACTCTCCCCAACCCAGCATATGCATACAGATGCATCAGACCTAGGGTGGGGGGCTACCATTGAAAGGTTTCATGGTACAGGAGGCCTGGAAACCTACCCTCCAAAAGAAATGTATCAATGTGAGGGAAATGACTGCAGTTCTAGCTCTAAAAGCCTTCCTTCCTATCCTTCGACTGGACACCTTCAGATATTTACAGACAACACCACAGTTATGTGGCATCTCAACAGACAGGGAGGTACCAAGGCCTACCTCCTATTCCGGATAACATTGCAAATTTGGGACCTCGCCTCCAAGCGCAGCTTCACTCTGCAGGCAACATACATCCCCTCTCAGGACAACAAACAAGCAGATATTCTCAGAAGAACATCCTATCTACAGCGCAAGTGGATGTTGAACAGGGATACCTTTTCTAGATATTGTCCACCAGTGGGGTACACCTCTGGTAGAGCTGTTTGTGTCCCCCCAGAACAGACAATTGAAAAAAAATTGAACCAAGGACCACTCTCCGCTTGCCTGGAGGGGTAGATGCCTTCAGCATTCCATGGAAGGGATGGTTTCTCTATGCTTTCCCGCCCTTCCCTGTCATTCAAAAAGTCGTCCTGAAAATCAGGAAGGACAAACCAAAATTCTTGCTGGAAACTCCCTACTGACCAAGGCAGTGCGGGTTCCCTCTACTTCCCTCATTAGCCAAGGGCAATCACCACAGGTTAACCCACAAGATGGACCTTCTCACCCAACAAAAGGGAACTCTAATTCATCCTCACCAGCAGATGTTAGGCCTTACACTCTAGGTGATAAACTTCTAATCTCTTTCAGGCACCACTACTCAGAGGATGTACTTTTAGTCTTGAGGGAGGCCAGGAAACCTGCTATTAGGGAATCCTACTTATCAAAATGGGAAAGATTCTCCAAATGGTATCTCCATAAGGACAGGAACCCCTGCCAGGCAGACTCACCCCCCAGTCCTTACCTATGTGTTTGAACTAATTAAGGCTGGTCTTTCATACTCTTCAGTACAAGTCCACCTATCAGGAATTTCAGCCTGTCTACCACTAGACCCCCTTTACTATCCAGGCTAGATGTCAGACTATTCCTGAAAGGGGTCTTGCACATCAGACCATGAAGAAAACCTTTCTCACCCCCTTGGGATCTAAATTTAATTTTGGAAAAACGAACACTGGCCCCATTTGAACCAGCTAGGGCTGCTACACTCCAAATGTGTACATGGAAAACTGTACTGCTGGTAGCCCTTACCTCAGCTAGAAGAGTGTCAGAGTTGCAAGCTATTATGGCTTGTTCTCTCCACACTACCTTCCATAAGGATAGGGTGACCCTATGCACTTAACCCTTCCTTCATGCCTAAAGTAGTCAATGAACTGTCCCTAAACTAATTCATTCACCTGCCCACCTTCTTTCCCTCTCCATCCAATGACAGTGAGAGGATATTCCATTCCCTGGATGTGCACAGACAACTAAGAATTCTACCTAGACAAAATTAAGCCCATCAGAAAATCTAACCAACTTTTTGTATCCATCTACCCTAGGGCCCTGGGCAAGGCAGTCTCCAAAAAAATAATTTCCTGTTGGATCAGGAAAACTATTTCCTTCTGCTACTCTCACCATGGTAAGCACCTACCCCAGGGGTTAAAAAGCACACTGTACCAGGGGCGTGGCAACCTCCAAAGCCTTCCTCAAAGGTCTAGACACAGCCTCCATCCTGGAAGCAACCACCTTCTTCACAATTCACACCTTCCCCAAACTACAAATCGGATCACATCTCCAGAACCCGGGCAGGGTTTGCTAGAGCAATCCTGCAGGGTTTTGTGGAATCAGCTACATATGCCTCCACCCTTCCCGCTAATTAAGCTGTGGTAGTCTCCCACACTAAGAATACTGCAACATAGGAATAGAAGGACATAGAATAGTTGTGTAAAATCTTGCCATAACCTTAGATGTCCTTCCCTTCCATGTTGCAGTATTCCTTCCCCACCCACCTTATCCCCCTTTTTCACTACTGACATACCTTTAGGGCACTCTGAAGCTCTACCTTAGATCAGGGGCAGACTAGCCAGCATATGACACTTTGCATCTCTGGCTGACATCTTGTTATTCTCTGTGGAACTGTCTGGGCATTTAACTCATTCCCTCCAGTAGAGCACTTTTGAGTGTGTACCTTTAACTCCCAGTGGGTGTGGCTTCAGCCTTTAAAAAATTACGATGTTATGTAGTCTTATCTCGCCGTAATTCTTGCTGGATGGGTTCAGAGCTGATATTTGGCTCCGACTTGGCCTATACTAAAGCTAGAGAGCTTTTTACTGACTCGAGGCTAGCCCTTATCCCATGGTGCCTCACAGCAATTCCCCATATCTCGTTTGCTGTGAAAGCTTCGAGGGTGTGTCTTACTGGCTCATTGGCTAAGTAGAATGATTTTTTACTTTTCTGTCATAAATATATATATATATATATATATATATATATATATATATATATATATTAATAGTTTCTTCTGTATTGTGCGTCTGTTTTTTGAAAGTTTTCAACCCCTCTACCCCCCTTAGGACTGTAAGGCCTGTTTAAGTTAGAGGGCCATAGTGCCCGTTTAAGTTAGAGGGCCTTTTCTCCCTGTGTGTGCGTGACTGTTATTAAAAAAAACACACTCTTCTTCCTTACACTTTTATTGTTTAGTCTTTAACTATGTCTAAAGATAAAGATAAGGATCACAAGGATCATCACCCTTCGGGCTTCAAAAAATGCAACAGGTGTGCACAGAAAATGTCTCTTACGGACAGCCACACCAGTTGTGTATATTGTCTGGGCGAAGCCCATTTACAGGAACCTTGCACCTTCTGTCATGCTTTTAGTACAAGAGTGTTAAACGAAAGGAAAAGAAAGCTTATTGATAGGGGTCTCATGACCAGTTCCTTCCAGGAACAGCTGGAACTTGGTCAGGCAGCTCCAAAATCTTCAGAGAGAAAATTGTCGGCCCCGACTTCGAAGCTGACCAAAAAGTCTAAAGTGTCAGAACCAAGGAGTTTGGGTTCCGACACTGCTTCATCTTCGGTGCAGTCTATTCCATCGATTCCAAGACAGTCTTCGGTACCAAAGGTTTTGCCTGACATCGAGACTGTATCTCCTATTTTTAGATATCCTATTTTGGAGAGAAGGAGGTCTCCTTCAGTCTCCACCAGATCCTCCAGGACCCTATAAGATGAGGACATTGAGAGGGTGGTGAAGAGGTTGCTTTCGGATCCAGCTCTGGCTAGAAAATTGACCCCTCCAGACCCAAAGGTCTCGGAGCCGTCCCCCGTACCGATCACTGTTCCTCCTCCGACTGCTTAGCTCTTGGAGCCTATTGTTTCAGATTCCTCTGTCTTCGACCCTTCGGCTCTGGGGATTCAGCGTGTTTCCTCAGAGCCAATTACTCTATCTTCGATGGCTCAGTCTGGAGCCGAGGATTTTGGGAGCCGACGCTCGTGTGTCGACTCCAAGGGGGACAGTCACCCTGGGTTCTCTTTGGAACCGGCCCTCCCTCTCGGAGCCTTGACTCAGCTCTGCTTCGGAGCCATTCCCTCTTGCTAGGAGTCTACCATCAGCCCCCTCAGAGCGGCGGTGGTCTTTGGAGCGGGGGGGAAAGGCTTTCAAAGCTATAGAGAAGGCTTTATCCTCTGCCAAAGCCATTCCTTTGGAACCTGTGTCCCACCAGCAGCAGGCAGCAACCTCTTCCCCCTGCCACCTCCACAGTGTAGGGAACCAGAAGCCCAAGTAGCCTCCATTGGTGGGGCCCCCTCTTCCGAGACCTCCCCAGATTATCCCAATGGAGAGCTCCCTCGGAAGAGGTTATGTAAGAGGAAGCATGTCGACTCCCCTAAGTCTGTCACATCAGACACTGATTTAGAGGCATCAGAAGGGTCCCCAAGATCTCCCTCTGAGCATGTATCCTTCTCTGACATCCTAGAAATCCTTAGAGGGGTGCTTGGTAGACCTTTAACCCTACTGAGGATGAATCGGTGTATTTTGAGGCCTTTGGCTCCCGACCTTCCACCTCTTGGGTGACACCACCTTATGACAAACTTTTGGAAGTCATTTCGCGGAAAGCATGGACCTCTCCAGATTCAGTGGAAGCTGTCCCGAGGAGGCCAAACAAATTTATGACTGCACCTGAGGGACAAGTCTTTCCTTAGCAAGGGAGTTCCAGTTGATGCTATGGTGGTAGCAATGACCACCAAGAAGGAATTACCTGAGACGTCTTTGAATATCCATCCTCCTAACAGGGAGTCCAGGAAGATGGATAGGTACAGGAAGCGTACTTTTTCTTCAGCATTTACACTGAATTACCTGACTCATTTCACTCTTCTTCAGAGGGATCTCCTGAAAGAGTTAGGAGATACCCTCCAGGGTTCAGTAGCTCTGTGCTCCATGGACACGGTATCTGCGTAGCTCTCCACCCTTACTTCCATAGCTAACTCCTCCATGAGGCTGATCTCATATGCAGCAGATGGAGCGAGCAGGGCAGCCACAGCAGGAATAGCTCTCAGGAGACATTTGTGGATGCATCTTAGTAATTTTATGGAATCCTTCAAGTCTTCCTTCACTAACATTCCCTTTGATAGTTCATCTTCTTTTGGACCCCAAATGAAAGAGACTTTGACTAAGTGTGCGCAGGAAGGAAAAACCTTATCTGCCATTGGAGTCAGTTTCTCTCTCCTGTCCAGACCCTATCCCAAGTGTAATACAGGAGGGAAAATGTGGTTCCGCAAATCCCAAAAAGGTTTTCCTCAGGCACAAGGTCAACCCTTCCCCAGAGGCATAGGGGAGGATATAATGGAAGATGCCGCCCTTGTGGCAGAGGAGGTCCGCAACATCAGGGAGACAGAAAAACTTTCTCTGATCGTCCCTTCCATCGACCCTGAGGGGTTGCCTGACTGTTCATCTCTGGAGGCAGTCGGGGGGCGTATATTGCTGTATCCAAGCGCCTGGCTAACTATCACTCAAGATCGTTTGGTACACACACAGTAATATCCAGAGGTTACCTGATTCCCTTTATTTCCGAAACCCCAACATACCGGACTCTTCCAGACATACCACCCATCCAACTAGACCATGCAACATCGGAGGTCATCACGTTGCTACAAAAAATTAATCCAAGAAGTCCCCGCAGAGCAAGTAACATCCATAACTTAGTCTCGATTCTTTTTAATTCCAAACAAGACAGGGGACTGGAGATCAATTCTAGATCTCAGCAGGCTCAACAAGCATGTAAGAAAATCAAAGTTCCAAATGGTTGCTCTGCATTCGATATTTCCCTTTATCGGGAAAGACAACTGGATGCGCTCAATCGATCTCCAGGTTGCGTACTACCACATCAAAATGGACAGGCGCTCCAGTAGACACTTAAGCTTCTGGCTGGGAGCCAGCCATTTTCAGTTCAGAACACTGCCTTTTGGCCTCACTACAGCCCCCAGAGTGTTTACTAAATGCATGGCAGTGGTAACGGCTCACCTGAAACGTCAAGGATTCCAGGTGTTTCCGTACCTAGATGACTGACTCCTCACTGCTACCACCAAGCATCAACTCATAAGGACCAGGGACAAGACTCTATCCTTGTGCGCCAGTTTAGGCATCACTGTCAACTTGCAAAAGTCAGTCTTAACTGCCAGTCATGAGTGGACAGGTGATCCGCTGTGGTGACCCCTAACCGGGAAAAGCTGAAAGAAGAAGTAGGATGTCCCTCACAGCATATTGTATATCTAGGCTCAGAAATAGACACAACCACCATGTCAGTAAAGCTAACACAGGAAAGAGTGGAATCTCTACGCAGTCAGATCAGATCCTTATTAAACAGAGTCCAGGCCAGAGTAGTCCTTCAAGTCCTAGGGATTATGGCTTCCGCCATCTTATTAGTTCCTCTTGCTCGCCTATATATGAGGATTCTCCAATGGATGCTGTTTGCACAATGGTCTATACAAGACCTTCCATTATCGCATCAGATATTAATAAACGCAAAAGGGATCTGCCATGGTGGTTACATACGAAACAACTTGTCACAGGTCGTCCACTTGTTCCTCCCCAAGAGAATGCAGTTTTGACCATGGATGCTTCCCAGATAGGGTGGGGGGGGCATGATCTGGCAAAGACAGTTCAAGGTACTTGGCAAAACCACTTGCACATCAGTGTTCTGGAGATGAGAGCGGTGCTATATGCATTGCAAGCACTTCACAGCTCCCTTCCTACTGGAACAATTGCGATTCAGTCAGACAACATGTCTGTCATGTGGTACATAAAGGGGAACCAAGTCTTACCCACTTTGCAGAGAGGCCTTAAGAGTTTGGAAATGGGTAATGGATACTAACCGCTTCCTGATAGCAACGCATATCCCAGGGAAATCCAACGTAATAGCGGACAAACTCAGCCGAGCAATTCTGATGCCTCACGAGTGGTCCCTGAATCCAATGGTTGCGAAAGAGATCTTTCACAAATGGGGCCAGCATTGCTGCAATCTATTTGCCACTCACCTGAATACCAAATGCAGCAGCTACTTTGCCCTCATTCCCCATCTGGGAATGTCACCCAGGGATGCTCTAGTTCACGATTGGCCCTGGGACTTCCCTATGCCTTTCCTCCCTTTACACTCATACCCAAAGTAATACAGAAAGCAAGACAGTTGAGGAGTTCCTTGATCCTCATTGCTCCTTACTGGCCTTGACAAGTTTGGTTTCCTTTCCTGTGGCCCTACCTTTTAGAGGAACCATGGATTCTGGATCCATCTCCAGATCTCCTGATTCATCAGTCGGGACAGTTCCACCCCTCCATCCACACCCTCAAATTGACAGCATGGCTGCTCCAATTCCATGTATAACCAGGTGCATTCCCTTATCCCCAACAGTCAAACACATCCTAATTTCATCCCATAAACCGTCCACTCCGAAACTATATTCTAGCAAATGGAAAAGCTTTTCCCTTTGGGCTACGAACCGGGGCTTAGATCCATATACAGCTCCTTTAGAATCCATTTTATCCTTCCTAACAAAAATTTTTCATGGAGTGGCAGCTGCTACAGTGAGTTAATGTAGCTGCCATTTCCAGTTTTCATTTTGGTTTCATGGGAAATCAAGTCATGCAACACTCCCTCTGCAAAACCTTCTTAAAAGGAGTTCTTCTTAGGCCACCTATAAAACAACCTTTAGAAACCTGGGACTTGAATTTAGTCCTCTCATCTTTGATGTCTGCACGCTTTGAACCATCTTCGTCATCAGACTTAAAATTGTTATGGAAAACCCTGTTCTTGGTAGCTATAACATCGGCTAGGAGAGTCTCGGAATTTCCACCTCTAACTATTCAATCTCCTTACATTATCTTTCACAAGGATAGAGTCTCTCTTAGGACAAACCCTTCCTTTCTCCCTAAGGTATGCTCAGAACACAACCTGAATACTACCATTGAGTTACCTGTGCTTTTTTTCCAAACCAGTCTAATAAATCAGAGTATAGACTTCACCAACTAGATGCCCACAGGATACTCAGATTCTATATACACAGGACCAAAGAAGTCAGGAAATCTGATCAACTTTTTGTTTCCTTTTCTGAAAAAGGAAAGGCTTACCTGTTTTAAAAATTACTCTCTCAAAATGGCTTTCGGATTGCATATCCTTTGCTTATCAACAAGCTGGTAGACAATTACCATTAAAAGCTAAAGGTCACTCTACTAGGACTGTAGTTACTTCATGCGCCTTTAGATCTAGGCTCCCAATTGATACTATTTGTGCAGCAGCTGCATGGGCAAAACCATATACGTTTGTCACTCATTACAAATTGGATTTGGCCTCCTGAGACAGGTCATCCTTAGGGTCCACTGTGCTAAAGAGTCTCTTCGCTTGAGCTACCCGGGATAAAGGTGCTAGGGACGCTGTCCCATCCAGCAAGAATTACGGCAAGATAGGACTAAATGTTATGTACTTACCATAACGTTCCATGTTTTGTAGTCCATCTCACCTATATTCTTGCGTCCCTCCCTCCAACCCCCTTCCCGTTTCTGGGGGATCTAGTGGATCTCTTTTTGGGGCTGCCTGACTTTGCTGTTTGTCTGACTGGAATGGATTATGTTTCTAATCCCTTCCTGTATTTTTACAGTTTCTTTCTTATTATTATTACCTGAGAGTTATTTATTACTTTCTTGCAAACTAGATCTGGGGAATTGCCGTGAGGCAGCATGGGATAGGGGCTAGCCTCGAGTAAGTAAAAAGCTCTTGAGCTTTAGTATAGGCCGAATCGGAGCTGAATATCTGCTCCAAACCCATCCAGCAAGAATATAGGCAAGATGGACTGCAAACATGGAATGTTATGGTAAGTACATAACTTTTTTATCACCTTACAGTTCTAACAAATACTTATTGATAGAGGTCATATATCAATACAATTGTGTTTGCCATCATATATGCTTCAAGATAAAATATTCTGATATGTTGTGTGTAGCATGGTTTTGGAATTATTAATGCAAATATGAACAGGAAATATTTGACGCCTAGAGGAGCAGGAGGAAGTAACTGCAGAAATGCCTGAAGACGTTACTTGGCTGTAATGAGTTAACTTCTGAGATCTCTGTGTGCAGAAATCACATTTAAGGTGCCTGGTTTATGGCCCTAAATGTGAAGTCCCACGCACCTACAGCCAGGCTTAAGCTTTTGTATAGGAGCGAACATTCGAGTTGCCTGAGGCAGGAATCCCACACTAAGAATACTGCAACTAAGGTTACTCTAAGATTTTACACATCTGTCCTTTATTGTTAAGTTAAGTATTACATAGCTCATTCAACATCTGCCTTATTTCAAACTTCATTACTTTTCTGAATGTATTGTTCCCACAACTCCCATTTTTTCCTATGTAGTTTGCTCCTTTCCTTTTGCAAAGATTCCAACTCCAGTTGTTTTATCTCTCTTACTATATTCACTACTTCTAGTAAAGTTGGTTTAGACTTTGATTTCCATTTTCTAGTAATTTCTTTTTTGGCAGCCACCATAATCAGACTCCGCAAGGCCTTACTATGTTATGTATAGACAATCAGTTCTGTATCATAGCGCAAAAAGTCATGTCCTTAGTTATACCAGTCTGCTTACCCAGTATCCCTGACAGAGCAGTCTGCAGGGATTTCTTTAAGTCTGGCAACTTGTTACACTCCTAGAAAATATGTTCCTAGTTACCTCTTTCTTCCCCATCACATCTCCAACATTTGCTGTCTACCTGAGGAAAAATTATTTGGGGTCTACTGCAGGGTTGGGAGGGGTGGCCTAATGGTTAAGGTGCTTGCCTTACAAACACAAGGTGCAGTGTTTGAGTCTCACAAGGGATAATTGGCTAGGCTTACAATGGCTCGCAAGGGTAGTTAGCCTTGTACTAACCTATGAACACGTGGGTATAAAAATGCCTGAGTAAACACTTAAAAGCAAAGATCCTAAATCTTCTAGACTTTGTAGCATATTTGGGAGATATGTGTGTATCCTCCCACTGTCTCTTTGAATTACTTATGCAATCTCTTCCCAATCCTTTTTAAACTCCTCTGATTGATTCTTCTAATTCTCATGCAATTATTTATATGCTGTACTAATTATTCATTATTTAAATGGCAGCTTTTTTTCTTGATTCTATTAAAAACTCTACCAGTGCTGGTCTTTCATTTAGGAGTCCCCTATTTCTTTCTCTTAGTCTATACTCTGATATCAATCCTTGATAAGGGAGGCAATCTCTAAGCTGCAGTCCAAATAAATTCTTGGTGTCTTCCCATTCTATTACCTTTCCCATTCTAGTTATTTGCTCCCAGTATCTTGGATCCTTTGCCAGTTTTCTACAATAAATTTCAGTCCGCTCTTGCCTATTGTCTGTATCCCTAATTGCCATCATACCTATTGGCAGAATCTCTTTTCTCCATCCCCATACTGGCTTAGTTCTTAAAAAAAATTCTGCTACTTTATGAATATAATATTCTATATGATTGTCATTCTTCTTAAGGGTCTGCATCCAAAATCCCAGTGTCTCCTTATTTCATGAGCTTCACCTCTGTATCATCATCATCCCTTTCCACTTTGAATTATAATATATGATGATGTCCTCATTCTTCCTCACTGATGGGTTACGGATCCGATCCTCGGCCGCATTTTCCAGATTTCAGATCCCAATGTCGAGCTTCTGCCTCTTTCCACAATGAAACTCATCACCTCTAACTCCCCAGATCTTGTTTGCCACCACTCTAACAAGACAGAAGATTCTGTTGTCTTGAGCTGTAAGGATTTTGCTGGTCTTGTATTTTTTCCCTCTTTATGTAAGTAGTTTCTTGGTGATTAGTCTTCCTCCATCTGCTTTTCCTTTTGTCATATTAGTCCTGGTATGTTTTCTTGTGCTTACATGTTCTTTTTTTTCTGACTGACCGGTAGACTTTCCGTCCTGTTGACATGCATTGGAGGTTTTCTGGCTTTGTTTTAGAAGATGATGGCCATCTTGCATTTAATTTGTGTTGTCTACTTTTTTGGTGAACGTACCTTGGCTTTCCTCTGTTGAAACGTTTGTGCAACGTGGACTAATTTCCTTGAGTTTCTTCCTTCTCCCCTTCTTGTCTGAGGCTGTGAGGGAGTAACTTTCCAGGTTTAACTGTTTTTCCTTTAGGGCCCTTTTTGGATGGCAGACAATAAAACTTCACCTACTTGCGGCTTCCTGTAGCTGTACCGTGTGAGCCATTCCATCATAAACTCCCATACCTCTCAGTGTACAGTTTTCTTTTGTGAGCAGTTTGTCCAGCTTTTGCTCCCCTTTTTGGTTGCTCCTCGTATTGTTGTGGGGATGTTCTTCATGTTTCATTGTTGCAGTCATCACATTTGGGTTATCTGCCTGAAGGTAGCCCTCAGCCAGCCTGAATACCAGAGTCTTCGTATTTCTGCATCGGATGCTGTCACTTCTTCCATGACGTCTGGTCGTTAGGGGTATAAAACATGCAGCTGATGCCATTACATCAGTCTTTCTTGCCGTGCGGTGCCCGAAGCAGAAGCAGTTCACAATTGCTGGTCGGCCGACTCCTGAAATTTTCATTTTAGAGTTTGAGACCTGAAGTCTTCAAAAAGATAAGTATCCCCTTGGGGGTGCTTTTTTCTTGTTCTAACTGATGTTAGAAAAAATTAATAATTTTGCCTGTGGAAAGCAAGTACCTCATAGAGATTTTCATTCTTACTGCGTCACCTGTTTAGGACCAGACTACAACGTCCCTCGCTGTCGGTTTTGTGCCTTGTCCAATGCCTGAACTATTCGTCGTCTGGCTATTTTTGTAGCAAAATACTTTCGATCTTGATCTCCATACTCCGAAATGGCTTCATTAAGCCATCCGACTACCAATCTTCTGAAAAAACATAAGGATAAAGACAGAGACAGACCGCATATCTCCAAAACTGCCGACTATGCTTCCGTTAAGCTAGTTGTCAATCCGCCGGTACTCAATGAGGCACTTTCGCAGCCACTGGTACCCACTACTGCAGATTTGCAGGCCTCTACTGAGACCCATTTGGAGTCCGGTATGCCACGAGATGCTTCTTTGACTATGGAACCTATGGATGTCTTTACCTTGGATGGGTCTGGAGCCTCTGTGCAGGCACCGGCTTCTGAGGGTGTATTCAGGCCTACTGATTTTCATATTAAACCGACGACTTTGTTTCAAGCTAAGAATACCGAATTTCCTCAGGCCTAAAGCTCGCACTACGCCTAGAAAACCGATGACCAAACCTCATTCTTAGGCCCACATGCCTCAAAAAAAATGATTAGAATGGCTGAAGACCTTATTAACTTAATTAGGGGAAGCCAGCCTTCCCCCTCTGAGACCTAGAACTTATTTTCTTTCTGATTCTTCTGATCAGGAATCTGATATCTCTGTTCTTTCTGACTACCAGGATTTACCCTTATCTACTTATGAGAATTCTGATGCAGAGGATTCCATTCCCTCTGCTTCCCCTGCAGAAGATTTTTCTTTTGGTGAAACTTTCCATACCCTTAGGGAGCATTTCTGCTGGGAAAGCCAGGACTACTGTGAGTCCAAAAAGAGACTTGGGTAACTCCTACTCCTGCCTTAACACAGGCCTCTAGCTATTCCTCCTGTTCTGGAGATTGTAGATGATGTTTTCTTGGAATCCAGCCTTACTCCAGACACTTTTCCTCCAGCTCCCATGAAACCTGACAGGTACTACAGAGTACTTGACTCACAAATTCCTCTTCAAGAATCCTACTGCGGATCCAGAGACCATTTCCCAAGGACTTAAAGGAATTAAGGCTACTACTGCCAAGAATCCTACCCCTTCTGATAGGCACTCTAAAACTTTAGACAGATGGGGTAAGAAGGTATACACTTCTGCTACTTTGGCCATTGGGGCTTTAAATTGCCAATTTCATATGTTAAAGTATCGGCAGCATATTATGGGACTACTTAAACAGAAAATTATGTTGATTCCTGACTGTGCTAAACACGCAGACTTGCAAGAGTTAATGCATTCTACTGAACAAGTTGGTAAACATACTTTGCAATGTGGTTTTGATGCTTTAGAAGCATCTTGCAGGGCTGCTGTCACTGGGTCTGTTCTTAGAAGGCATGCTTGGCTTAAGGAACAAAACCTGCCAGATCATGTTAAAGCTAAATTACTGGAAAGCAGAGGGAATGGAATCCTCTGCATCAGATTTCTCATAAGTAGATAAGGGTAAATCCTGGTAGTCAGAAGGAACAGAGATATCAGATTCCTGAAACCAAGACCGCCTTTTTGGCAACAAAGAAGTCCTCAAAAGGATGGAGGAAAAAGCTAAATCTATGCAGACTGTTAAAGATTTCTTTCAAGTACAGCCTCCTAGATTCAGTAGGCATTGGCCTTCAAAGAACTGGTCTTTTCCAGTCCCTTCCAGGCCTTCTCGGTCCAAACCCAGTAGCAGCAGACCACCAAGACTTCAGTCTCAAGCTATGCACAGATCTAAGCAGTGGGGGGGCTCCCACGTCCAAAGCAGGGAGTACTAAGCCACCCCCTATGGAAAAATGGCACGACTTATCCTTAACTCTTCCAAGCCCTGCTCAACTACTTGCTCCTTTAGGAGGAAAGCTCGCCCTGCATGCAAAAAACTGGCAACTTATTACCCAGGACAAATGGATTTTAAACCTATTTTCCCTAGGATACAGATTCCACTTCCACTCACTCCGATCCCCAAGTGGATGGCCAGACCTCCCCCCAAATCAGTGGGCGGAGGCCCAAAAACAAGTGCTCTCTCTCTCTCCTCAGTATCAGGGCTATTCAACCTGTCCCAGCAGAACAAGGGGGACAAGGTTTTTATTCAAGACTGTTCCTTGTTCCCAGAAAAGAAAACTCCTGGTGTCCTATCCTGGATCTGTCTATTCTCAACACCTTTCTGGTGGTTCCAAAATTCAAAATGCTAACTCAACAGCTTTTTCCTATGCTAGCCAAGGATGCCTGGCTGGCAACCCTAGACTTAAAAGAAACTTACCTGCACATCCCAATAAGGGAATACTACAGACAATTCCTACATTTCAGGGCGGGCTCCATGCACTATCAGTTCTCTACACTTCCCTTTCGCTTATCTACTCCAGAGTATTCACAAAGTGCCTAGCTCCAGCCATTGCATTTTGCAGGCAGAGAAATATTCAGATTTAGCCATACTTAGACTACTGCCTGATTCAGGCAGAAAGTCAGGACTTGCTATTACAACACCTGGTATCTGTAAAGAGACTTCTAATCTCACTGGGGTACACCATCAATGAGAAGAAATCACACCTAGTATCCTGCCAACAGATTGTATTCCTGGGCGCAAGCTTGAACACAACTTCCCCAGATGGCATTCCTCACGCCAGAGAAACAAGTTTGACAACCTACTTCAACTTACTCGCCACAAAAAAACAGCTATCTGCAAGGAAAATCCTGCAAGCCCTGGAGTTCATGGCCTCTTGCATTCTGTTAATTCCATATGCAAGACTGCATATGAGGAAACTTCAGTGGTATCTAAAAAGTCTATGGTGTCAACATTCTCAGGACCTGGAAACAATGATTCCTATCATTCATTGTCTAAGAACAGAGTTCCTTTGGTGGGCAGAGGGCTGCTACCACAACAAGGGACTCCCTTTCTCTCTACCCCCTGCCGCCTAAACCCTAACAGACGCATCAGACTATGCAAGGGGGACTCGCATGGCAGGGCAGTGCATTCAGGGCAAATGGAACCCAGGACAGACGCACCTGCATATCAGTCAAAAAGAAATGTTAGCTGTACAGAAAGCTTTGACAGCTTTCAAAGACCTTATTCTTCCAGGACAACTATTGGTAAAGACAGACAACACCACAGTTATGTGGTACATAAACAAGCAGGGGGGAACCCATTCCTACCCACTCTGCAGACTAGCCATGGCTCTTTGGATCACAGCCTTGAGCTGCCAAGGGAACCTGCAGGCCCAATTCCTGCCAGGCAAACTAAATTCACTGGCAGACGACTTAAGCAGAAATCTCATGGACCCACACGAATGGAAACTGGAACCCAAAATATTCAAGCTGTAGAGGAACAAATGGGGGACACCAGAGATAGACCTGTTTGCCTCCCCTCAGAACTACCAATTGAACAAATTCTGCACCAGAACTCCCCACAGTCAAGCTTGGAAAGTGGATGCCCTGTCCTTTACCTGGGAAAGCCTATCAATGTATGCCTTTCCCCCTCTGCCTCTCTTCTCTAAGGTTCTACTAAAGGTCAAACAGGACAAGCTAAGGACAATATTGATTGCTCCAGACTGGCCTCACCAGCACTGGTACCCCCTTTTGCGCAGTCTGACAGTGCTGCAACCATGGCACCTGCCTCAGACCCCTTCCCCTGCTGTCCCAGCAGGCGGGCCAGATTCTGCACTCTCAGCTTCAAACCCTGAACCTTGCTGCCTGGCTAATTCCCTGAGCTCACTTCTAGTAACCCTCAGTAAGCAGGTGCTGGGTGTCATTCTTTAGTCGAGGAGACCTAGTACTAGAAAATCCTATGCAGAAAAGTGGAAAATATTCTGTTTCTGGAGCAAGGCTCAGGGGATGGGCACAACTGTGCCCAGCTTATCTCATATTCTAGATTATTTAACAGAAATGCTCCACAAGGGCCTATCTTTCTCTTCAATTAAGATTCATGCCTCTGCCATCTCAGCACATTATAATACTGAGCCACCCCTCTTCTCTCATCCCCTGCTAAAGCAATTTCTTAGAGGGGCCAAAAATTTAAGAACCCCCCCAGGAGAGCACCCACTCCAGCCTGGGACCTTTGTATTGGAAAAACTCACTTTTTCCCCCCTTTGAACCAGCTGCTACAGCAGAGTTGAAATTCCTTTCTTGGAAAACAGCCTTACTTCTAGCCATCACTTCAGCAAAAAGAGTGTCTGAACTGCAGGCCCTCGTGGCAGTGGAACCCTTCATTATCTTCCATGTGGACAGGGTTTCCTTCGGGACTAATCCATCCTTTATGCCCAAGGTGGTGTCTAGTGTGGCTCTAAACCAGTCCATTCATTTGCTTACGTTTTCCCTAACCCTCAAAATAAGGGGGAAAGGATACTGTATCCTCTGGACATGTACAGACAGCTTAGATTCTGTTTGGACAGAACTAAGCCTCTCAGAAAATCTGACAAGCTGCTAGTTAGCTTTGCTGCAGGGGCAGAGGGGAAGGCCATTTTTAAGCAAACAATTTCCAAATGGGTAGCCTATTGCATCCATTTCTGCTACAAGCACCATGGAAAGCCTACCCCACAGAGGATAAGATCACATTCCACCAGGGCTGCATCTACCTCTATGGCATTCCTCAGAAGAGTGCCTACCAGGGACATCCTGGAAGCTGCTGCGTGGAGCTGTGTACATACTTTCACCAAGCATTACCACCTGCCTATCTTTTTTAAATCCAGAGCTGGATTTGCCACAGCACTCGTACAGGGCCTGATTGCTAGCCCTAATGCTCTTTAACTGCCTCCACCCTTCCTTAGCTTTGGGAATCAAGCCAAATGTGATGACTGCAGCAGTGAAACATGAAGAACATAGTACATTTGTGTGCACTTACCATAAATGTAGATGTTCGAGTGTATTCACTGTTGCAGTCCTGGTTACCCTCCCTCCAGAACCCTGACTTATCTTGGCTCTACCTTTCCTTCTTGTTTGGCATATATTATTTCATGTGTATTTGCTTTTTGCTGGGGGTGTTCCATACCATATAATTGCTTCCTATTGTGGGGACACCTGACATCTGGGGCAAGAAAAACTGATGTAATAGTGTCGGCTGCATGTTTTTATACCCCCTGACGACCCGATGTCATGGGAGAACCGACAGCATTTGACGCAGAAATCCAAAGACTCTGGTATTCAGGCCGGCTGAGGGCTACCTGCCGGCAGATAACCCAAATGTTATGACTGCAACAGTGAATACACTCTAACATCTAGATTTATGGTAAGTGTACACAACTGTACTTTGTCTACCTTTGAACCAGTGAAGTTAAGCCTAAGAATTGTGATAGAGTTTATACACTTCTGTTGTTAATATGTACTCTCTGACTTGCCATACAAAGTAGTGAATCTTGTTGTTTTTCTTTTAGAGATCCCTTTACTCCTGCTGTCTGCTTGGGTGTTTTTATGTTCAGGTTCTCACTTTACTTATTCTAGCAGGTTACAAGCACTGGAGTTGGGGGATAACTGCAGTCCTTGTTGGACCTTTCCTCCGTGTTTCAAAAGTTTTGAATTATTGTACAGCCTCTCATTCCTGTCAGTGCTAGACTCTTTAACTTTGGCTTCTTCCTTTCTTTGCAGTGTTCTCTGGTAAATGCATAGGATGATGAAACAACTGTTAGCCTTCGTATGTTTCTTTGGGGGCTCGCCCCCCCCCCCCCGTAATGACAAATGTTCAGCAGTATAAAGCATCTTGGGTCATAGCCCTTGGATCCGACATTGCTAGGGTGGCATTCAGATCCTCAGTTCCCTTGGATCTGAAAGACTTGGTATCTGGAGTCATTTGTTGCTACCCTGCCCAATTCATCGTTGATCTATGGTCTTTTGATGCTACTGCTAGCTTCTGCGACTATGGGACAACCTCTCTTCCATAGGCTTATGATCCGACTGGTAAGTCTCGGACATTTCTTGGTCTGAACTCCTTTGGATCAGAATTGCTAAGCCAGTGCATTTTCCAAAAAAAAAAAAGCAAAACAAAACACCACACACTTCGGAACTGTGTAATTCTTTCAGAGCCTAAGCCCTCAGATCCAACTGACTAAAATGTTTATGAGGCACAGGAATCTATTGCCCTTATATTTGCGTTCAGAGGCTTCGGATCCAAAGTGGTAAATTAAAACTTTGTCTCCTTCAGATACAAAGTTGTCAGATATGATGTAGAGCAAGACCATTCAGTAACACCTAAATTCTTGGTCTGGAGCGGTAAGGTGGATGTTGATTTTCTCTGAGTCTAGATTGTTGGATTTGGTGTAAGATAGGTCGCCCAGAAACAATGCACCTCTGAACCCCCCCCCCACTGGACCCTATCATTTTGAGCAATGCCCCCCCCCCCTTGAATCCTAGGTCTAGGATCTGGCTTGGCCTTTAACTTCCTAGTTTCCAATTATTCTAGAGCTTATACACATTCATTATATTAGAATTTGCAGGGTAAGGGATTCAACAGATACTTGAACGTTGTTTATTTTCAGACCTGACACTATCAGATCCGAAATGTTGATCTGTTTAGATCTAATGCATTAGTATTGTATCCCCCCCTTTTCTGGTGGGTCATCTAAGCACCAAATGCTTACATCATTCCTCCCCTTTGGAGAGTACATGTTTGGCAGGCAGTTTTCTCTGGCTTTCCTCTTCAACTGGGGGTTGAGTCCTGTCCCCATGCTTCAAGACTGTACAGTTTTTCTGTTTAGCATCCATAAATTTTTTGGATTTGTCCCCCCCCCCCCCAACGACATTTTAGGCCTTGTACAGTCTTTTGCTAAAGGCTTTTTTTTTTTAAAGCCATTCTCCTCCATCTCCCTGGAGCTGCTGTTCAGATTCTTGAGCTAAGAGGTTGGAAACTACAGCTTCCCTCTTACTGTCAAACCTTGCTATGATGCAGTGGGCAGTGAGGTACAGCACACGGGTAACACAGTCCCATCACAGTGTCTCAGTTATGTCACCACAATGCACAAAGCAGAACCCACCATAGTGGTAGTTGGGGCACTGATATGTTTGATGTTGCCCAACATGGAAAGTACTGCCCAGATATACACACTCACTGTCCTAAGTGTGTTCCCACAGGTTTTAAAAGGCATAGCAGCGGGGGAGGGCAGAGCCTGAATGGCTAACTGAAAGCAGAAGTATTTTAGAGCTCTATATAACTAGTTAAATAAGACAGGAAAAATATTATTTTTTTTTTCTTCAAAGTTTAAAATCTTATAGATAAAGGACTAATTTACATAATTAGAAACTTTGAAGTTTTACAAATAATTTCCTGTCAAAAAGCTTGGAGATATATTCACTTGTTAAAATAAGCAACTCAAAGAATTCTCATCAGGATGCTGCCTTAAAGAAGGAACTACAATAGATGGCATCTACCCTTCAGGAGTTTTCTTTGAAGATGGATGATTTTAAAGAGAACCTAGAACATCTTAAAACAAGCAGTCAGAAAAAGGCCGACACCCTCAAGAAAATGCTACACCACCACCAGACAAGTACAACAGGAAATAGAGGTTTCAGTGAATGACTTAGAAAGCAGACTTAAGGAAGTGGAAACAGAAAACTGCTTCTTAAACAAAACACTTGGTTAATAAAGTAGATGACTTGGAAAATAGGGAGAGAAAAAATAACATCAGGATTTTCGGATTACCTGAAAACACAGAAGGTGAGGATATTATTTCCTTTTTATCAAGCTGGATCCCTGACTTTTTAAATTAAAAAAAAAGGACTTTCCTTTGGCATTGAAAGGGCACACAGAGCTCTTGGGAAACCTGCCACTAACTCTAACTCTCCTCCTAGGTCAGTAATTATCACATTTCTTTCATACTTGGACAAGGAACTGATTTTAAGATCTGCTTGGAGGAAGGTACCTCTAAAATATAAACAGAGCCTGATAAGATTTGGTAACGGCTATTCATCTAGAATAATGGAACAAAGGAAAAAAGTGTAGCCAATGATCAAGTTTCTGAAACAAAATAACATCAAGGCACAACTTGCATATCCAGCTAAGATAAGAATACTGTATGCCAACGAGATGAGGACTTTTATTGACTTAGAGGAAGCCTCTTCATTTATTAAAACTAATAATGTGATTACTTTACCAGAAGATATGGAATGGATGTCACCTTCTCTCAAGAGAACAAAAGAAACAAATGTCTAGACAGATGTCAAAAAGAAGAAGCAAAAGACTGATACTGTTACAGCCAAATCTCTCAAAGCATCTACTATGATATGAATTGTTTTAACATTACTTTAAAGGACCGATTTTACTGCTTGGAATTTTAAAACAAAGGTAACTACTGGAATCTCTATCTATATTTTTTGAAAATAGATGCAAAGTTTTCACATTACCTCAGGTATGTAAAACAGGATACTTTTCTTTCTCAGGAGGAGGGTCATATAGCACATACAATATTTATACTGTAAATCAACATACATAGTATATGTGTATTTTCTCTTTTCTTTCTCTCTCCTTTCTTTTCTCATTATTTTAATTGCATCTTGTCTCCTTTTCTAAATTCTCTCCTGTTTACTATACTGATATAGTCTGTATATATTTAATAACTCACTATCTATACATATGTAAATAATGGTCTAAAATAATCTAGTTTTAAGGTAGACTAATTGGAATAGTGAACTTAATTGTTATTACAATATTTATTAAATTAATGATAGTCACTGTTATGCTTCTTGGGATTGGGGATATGTTCGTGATTAACTCTGAAATGTTCCATTCATGTATATATGTCCTTTGAATTATTTCCATTTAGTATTAACAAATACATTAAAAAAAAAAAAAAAAAAAGGAGGGAAAAATGTACAGTTGGTTAAGAGAAATTGAAGCTTTCTTCGCATTCTGTTTGCGTTGCCATAGCAACAGTAAATAATTGTTACAGTCTCTAAGGATGCTGTGAACCTGCGAAGTGCATTTAGCCTCACAGATAAAAAGAAAAAGTAATGTTTAGTTATTAAAATGAAAACCTAAGCAAGGTAAAATAAGTACATAATAGGACTATTTGTAAATATTTTATGATTTATCCTCACAGGATTACATATTCCTGGAAACACAATTGAAATGTTCCCAAACTACATGTGCACTTAAATGTAGCTGCTTGATTAAAAAGAATTAC
Organism: Protopterus annectens; assembly: GCF_019279795.1. Lineage (NCBI taxonomy): Eukaryota > Metazoa > Chordata > Ceratodontiformes > Protopteridae > Protopterus > Protopterus annectens. The sequence goes on from NC_056732.1 coordinate 1,301,887,055, forward strand.
TTAGTTTAATACGCTGATTTCACAAGCTGTCTGCACTGTAAAAGTTGCATTTTATATGTTACTTGAAATTGTCAGTCTCTAGAGCATATGAAAAGATGCATATTACTTTTTGCAACATGTTATCTTTGCAGTTACCTCACACTCTGTACAAACTCACTTAGTAACTGATAGCTATTCATTTAAAATATCAGTTGAAATATTAAATGTGCCCATGAAATGCTATTGACGTTTTGACAAAATATAATCTGAACTGTAAAATGAATGACTTGAAAGAAGTGAAGTAATGCATAGATTTCATAGAGTTCTTGACACTACAGTAAAAGTAAAAATATATATTCACAAGGAAGTATTAAAATGTTTGTCTTCCAGTTAAAAACAGCTTACTGTCAACATTTTGCGATATCAGAAAGTTTGAAGAGCTAGAAAATTACTGTTCTTTCTTTATAATGATTATTAGACGGATGTTAGACTCAGCTTAGTTTAATGAATTGCAGCATATGTTTGAGGAAAAGTGGACTCTGTTACTCACATTGGACTACACATTCCTGGAAACTCAACTGAAATGTCCCCAAATTACTTGTGAATTTAAATGAAACTGCCTGATTAATAAGCATAACTTACTTTAACAACCTGAATCCATAAGCTATCTGCTCTATATATGTTACATTATATGTGTCACTTGCATATGACAAGCTCTAGAACACAAGAAAAAATAAATATTATTTTTGCAACATGCTATATTTGCACTAACCATACATTCGAAACTAACTCAATTGCCAACTGACAAGTTATTTATTTGAAACCTCAGTCAATATTAATTGTGCCCTTGAAATGTTGTTGCCGTTTTGACAAAACAAAACCTCAATTGAAAAAGGAATGATTTGAAGAAGTGAAGTATTGTACAGATTTCAAAGACAGCTATTGACACTATGATGCAAGTAGAAATGTATACGTGCAAGGACAAATTGAAATGCTTTATACTTTTAGTTAAAATAGCTTATTAACTTTTTGCTTTATCAGAAAATATAAAGAGCTAGGAAATTATTTCTAATTTGTCTTTACAGTGTTTACTAAAGTGATGTTGGTCACTGACTTGTTTAATGGATAGCGAGTCATGTACAAGACGGACTACTGAATGTTATTTCTGTTTACCGAATTTCTTTTATTAGTACTGATTTAAAACAAGGGAAAGAAATCTCTGTTTTTGGTCAAGGGAGGAGAGGCTTAAGAGTATTCTAACTGCCTCAAGAACTCTCTAAGATGCTCAAAATACTATTTGATTAATACTTACCTAAGGTAAGTCTTGATTACCATATAGGTACCTTCACATTCATTCTAGACCTGATGTGATTACCCATACTGGAAGCAGGAGGTGCCCTATGCAGGATGGTAATTGTCTGGGTGATCATAGTTCATTCTTAGACTCTGCTTTGTAAATCTATAAATATGTAAAAGCACTGCACACTAGAATGTAGAGCGCCTCTACTCAGAGTCAGGATACCACTGATAAGCCATGTCTTTTCATAAGTGTAAGTTGAAGGTGGTGAGCTGAAGATTGGGAAAGCAAAGGAAGACAGTACACCTACAGTAAATTCATATTTCATTGGTTATCACTCATTGTCTCATGTAGAGTCCTTTTAGTCAAATTATTTTAGTAGTAATCTATTTGTTGTTGGCTTATTTAGTGTATGCTCTTCTGTTGCATTTAATTTATCCAAAATGACATATCTGACATATTTAGGATCTCTTAAGGGTAACTAAATACTGGATATTTACTAAGTAAACGTAATTGTTTACACTACTAACATTCCATCCTGATATATAAAATACTATAGAACAATAATAGACTAATATAGAATTTCATAATCTGAAGTAGGAGATTCATTTGTCTGCAACCTGTGGGTTATGGATCCGATCCGGCATGGTTTTCCAGCTATGGATCCGAGCTCTCAGCTCCTCCCCTCACCCATAATGCCCTGCTCTCCCTACATGACCTCAGATCTAGTTTGCCGCGCTGGTGACCAGATTGGTGTTCTTGAGCTCTACAGCTAAGTGGTTTTCTAAAGTTTTTCTAGTGTTAAAATTTAACTTTTTTGAAAGTTTGAGTGAAAGTTTAGGCTCTCTTTTTGATAGTTAAACTTGTTTAGTTATTTTAATATTTTTTACTTAGTTTCCCTCCCCTCGCTGGTAGCGTAGTGTGTGTTTGGGCCTGTTGTGTGTTTAGTTTACTTTTACTTTTTACCTTTAGTTTAAGTAATATCTAAGCTCTTAGGATGTCAGAACAACCTAAGGCTGTTTTTTCAAAGTGCTCCGAGTGTGGCCATAAGCTTTCCCCTGCTGATGGCCACACTGCTTCGATGCCTTGGGGTTGAACACCTCACTTCTGGATGTTCCATTTGTGCAGGGTTCAACCCCAGGGCATTGAAGGAGCGGAGGTCTAAGCTGGTCCTGGCGGGACTTTTGCCCCCGGACTCGGCTCCGACCTCCGCTCCTTCGGGGGGAACCGTGTCTACGGTTACCTCCTCTCCGGCTCCCCCTCCTCCTCCTGGGACTCAACCTCCCTGTAGTGGTTCGGAGGAGAGGGAAGCTAGAAAGAAGGACCGGAGGGAGAAGCACCATAAGCGGCGGGCCGAGACCTCTGTTTCGGCCCCGCCTGCCAAGCGGGCTTCTCCTCCGGCCTCCTTGTCTGCTGGTTCTCCCCCTCCTCGGCTCCGGTCACCCGTGTGCTTTTCACCGGGACCTGAGGAGGAGACCCGATCTCCATCGAGGCTATCCAGGAGGCACTCAAGGCCTACCTCGGTAGCCTCGTCGAGATCGACCTATAGCTTATCAGACGCTGATCTGGACCGGATGATGAGAAGGTTCATCCAGGCCCAGATGCAGATGGGAGTGCTCTTGCCTCCCCCCCCCTCTGGGGGGGAGCTTGACCCCTTTCTTTAAACCCATTGCTCCTTCTCCAACCCGCTACCCGGGCTCAGAGCAGTTGGAGCCGAGCAGCTTCGGAAACGGGGGTGGGTCGGCACCGATAGTACTCGGTATTTCGGATCCGACCCTGCCCTCAAGTGCTTCGGATCCGACCTCTCGGAGCCTGGATCCGAGCTTCGGATCCGGGGGGATCAGTGCTTCTTCGGCGCCGTCTGTGCGCACTGTCCCCTCAGATCCGAGCGCTTAGGCACCGGCTCCGATCCACTCCTCAGATCCGAGGGGGAGCCGATTGTCGGATCCTTTGGTCGAGGTCGGCTCCCCTTCGGCGTTTGATGTAGTGGAGAGGGCCCTGTTGAGGGTCTCCGGACCCCCGGCACTTGCTTCGGCTCCGTCCCGCGCTCCATCTGCACTGGGTCAGGCTTCCACCATCTGGCCTTTGGGACAGCCCGCTCCTTTGCCCCAAGTTGTTCCTTTGGAGCAGGTCACTGTTTGCGAGGAGTCCTCTGACAGCCCCCCGGAGGATGCCCCCCGCAAACATACGTGCAAAAGGAGGCACATTGACTCCCCCGAGTCTCTCACAGAAGACACGGACTTGGAGGAAGGGGAAGGCTCCCCAAGATCACCCCCTGAGGATGTCTCATTTGGAGACATCATGGAAATGCTCCGCATAAGGGGGGGGTGGTCTGCCCCCAAGTCTTCCTCGGACGAGTCCGTGTTCTTGGAGGCATTTGAAGCGGGCCCGTCTACCTCTTGGGTGTCCCCTCCTGCCGACCCCCTGGTGGACCTCATTACCACCAGGGCGTGGAAGGAACCGGACACCGTGGAGCCAATCCCAAAAAGGCCCGACCGTATTCTCAGTACCCCGGCTGACTGTGCCCATTGGAGTAAGGGGCCTCCGGTAGATGCCATGTTGACGGCGGCTGCCACCAAGAGGGAACTTGCTCAGGAGAGTCCCTCAGTCCATCCCCCGAGCAAGGAGTCTCGGATGATGGACCGCTTGGGGAAGCGGATGTTTAATTCAGCGACCTTTTCAGTAAGAGCGCTGAACTACCTGGCACATGTGATTAGGATGCAGCGCGATCTTATTAAAGAATACGCTGCATCCCCCCCCAGAGTCCATGTTGGAGGAGGACAAAGTATTGCACTCCACCCGCATGGCCACTCTTAGGTCCGTCACTAATACCTCTATGCGGTTACTGTCCCACGCTACGGAAGGTGCCGCTAGAGCCGCAGGGGCAGGCCTAGTTACCAGACGTCAGGCCTGGCTCCGTCATTGCGATTTCACGGAGCCCTTCAAGGCGTCATTTGCGAACGCCCTCTTTGGCAAATCTGTTCGCGATACCTTGACCCAGAGCGAAAAGGATGGGAAGACGCTGTCTGCCGTCGGAATCCGCTTCTCTGTGCCCCAGAGGCCCTATTCTAGGAACCAAAAGGGCCAGAAGAAGATGTGGTTCCGGAAGTCGCAGCAATCCCAGCCCGCTCCGGACAACCAGTCCTTCCGTGGCAGAGGAGGACAGGGAGGACGCCGCCCCAGGGGCAGAGGGGCTCCCAGGAACTTCGGGTCCAGAGAACACTTCTCTGAACGGCCCGCGCAGCAGCCCTGAATGGTTGCCCGACTGCTCCACTCTGGAGGCAGTCGGGGGACGTTTTTCGGAGCACCTAGCGGCATGGGAGTCCATAACAACAGATCGCTGGGTCCTCCAAATCATATCCAGAGGATACCGTATCCCGTTTCGTCACATGCCAAAATTGAAGTCCCTCCCCGACGTTCCACCTGGTCAGTGGGAGGCCGCTTTGGCAGAAATTGGCAGTCTGCTAAAGAAAAGAGCCATCCAGCCCGTCCCCCCAGACCAGATCGGATCAGGGTTCTACTCCAGGTTCTTTTTAGTGCCAAAAAAGACGGGGGATCTAAGACCAATTTTAGACCTTTCACTCTTGAACCTGACAGTCCCCAAAGAGAAATTCCGAATGGTTATGTTGAAGTCTATTCTCCCCCTTCTGGGAGAAAATCACTGGATGTGCTCCATAGACCTCAAGGATGCGTACTACCATATACTAATGGACAGGCGCTCCAGGAGGTTTCTCCGCTTCCGGCTGGGAGCCAGTCACTACCAATTCCGGGTCCTTCCCTTTGGTCTCACCACAGCCCCCAGGGTGTTCACCAAAGTATTAGTAGTGGTAGCGGCCCACCTGAGGCTTCAGGGGGTGCAGGTCTTTCCCTACCTGGACGACTGGCTTCTCACCGCCCCAACAAGGCATCTACTACTATTGGCGCGAGACTCCTTTCTCCATCTTGCTCCCCGTCTGGGCATCACAATAAACACAGAAAAATCCAACCTAGCACCCACGCAGTTCATAGATTTTATAGGTGCCAGGTTAGACACGAGGAGATTAAGAGCCTTCCTCACTGCGGACAGAATTCAAAATCTGCAGCTCCAGGTGCGGGCCATTCTCCACTCAAGCTCAGTTCCGGCGGAGTTGGTCCTGAGGGCCCTAGGGTCCATGGCGGCAGCAATAGCGCTTCTTCCTCTCGCCAGGTTCAATATGCGCATCCTTCAATGGACACTCCTAGTTCAGTGGTCGTATCTTGCTCTTCCTATGCATCATCCCATTGCGATCAGGAAGGCTTGCAAGCGGTCCCTCCTGTGGTGGCTACATTCTCCAGATCTCCACGGAGGCCGCCCCTTTTGTGCTTCTCCCCCTCTCGCCACGGTGACCACGGACGCCTCCCGCCTCGGGTGGGGGGGGCATTTTGCAGGCCGGACGGTCCAAGGCACGTGGAATGATTCAGAGACCTTACTGCATATCAACGTTCTAGAGATGAGAGCAGTGCTCTTAGCGTTGCTAGCACTTCAGGCCTTTCTTCCCTTGGGAACAATTGCGATTCAGTCGGACAACATGTCTGTTGTCTGGTATATCAACAAACAAGGAGGAACCAGGTCTTACCCTCTTTGTCGAGAAGCCATGAGAGTGTGGGAATGGGCAATCTCCACCAACCGCTTTCTCATAGCAACGCATATTCCGGGTCGGTCCAACATCCTGACGGACAAACTCAGTCGCACCATTCTCACCCCTTACGAGTGGTCTCTCAATACTCAGGTAGCGGAACGCATCTTCGCACGGTGGGGAACTCCTTGTTGCGATCTTTTTGCGTCTCCCTCAAACACCAAGTGCGACAGTTTTTTCGCTCTAATACCTCCTCCCAGAGGTACCCCAAGAGACGCTCTGGTGCATGCTTGGCCACCCGGTCTTCTTTATGCTTATCCCCCCTTGCCTCTGATGCTCCAAGTTCTTCAGAAAGCCTCTCGGTTGGGGTGCAGAATGATTCTCATTGCCCCATTTTGGCCTCGACAGATCTGGTTCCCTTTCCTAAGGTCTCACTCAGTGAATCCTCCTTGGATTCTAGATCCCATTCCGGATCTGATATCTCATCCATCCCACTTATCACCCCCGAACCTGGACAACCTGAAGCTGACCGCTTGGCTGCTCCAGTTCCACTCCTGATCAGGACTCCCGGTATTTCGTCCCCTGTTAAGGCCATCCTGGTGGCGGCTCATAAACCATCCACTAGGAAAGTCTACCGCAGTAAGTGGAAATGGTTCTCCTTGTGGGCGGAGCGGCAAGGCCTAAACCCCTTCACAGTTCCCCTTCCTCTGGTGCTTGACTTCTTAACCACTCTTTTTAATGATGGTGCCAGCAGTTCCACGGTCAAAGTACAACTTGCGGCAATTTCTCATTGTCATATTGGTCATGACTCCAGTCCACTGATGTCTGCCAAATTGTGTAAGATTTTCCTAAAAGGTACTTTCCTTCTCAGGCCCCCTGTAAAGCAAGTGGTTCCTCCTTGGGACCTTTCTTTAGTCCTCCAGGCCTTGACCGCTCCCTTTGAACCGGCGGCTACGGTAGATCTGAAATTTTTATCTTTCAAGACGGCCTTTTTAGTAGCCATTACCTCGGCCAAGAGAGTCTCAGAACTTCAAGCATTATCAGCCAAACCTCCTTACTTGGTCTTTCATCCGGACCGTGTATACCTCAGGACCAACCTGTCCTTTCTTCCTAAGGTAGCTTCTGAAGCTAACATTAATCAATCCATTAACCTCCCTGTTTTCTTTCCTAAATATCAAAACAAGGGTGAATACAAGCTTCATTCCTTAGATGTTCACAGGCAACTTAGATTTTATCTAAACAGGACGGCTGGTCATAGGCAATCCGACCAGTTGTTTATTTCCTTTGCTAAATTTAATTTGGGCAAGCCAATTTGTAAAGTCTCATTATCTCGCTTGATTTCACAGTGCATCTTATTGGCTTATCAAGCTTCTGGAAGGCCCGCACCGGAGGGTGTACATGCCCATTCAACCCGGTCAGTCTCTACCTCGGCCGCCTTTAAGGCTAGGATTCCTCTAGATGATATTTGTGCAGCAGCCACTTGGGCTTCATCTCATACCTTTATTTCCCACTACAAGTTGGATCTTACATCTAGGGGTAGAGCATCCTTTGGCTCATGTGCTCGAATATCCTTCCATGATGGCCGCCCAAGATTCAGGTAGCTGGGGACTCTGTCCCACAGGTTGCAGACAAATGAATCTCCTACTTCAGATTTAGAAGTTATGTACTCACCATAACGTTCCATCTGAGTAGATGTATTCATTTGTCTGCAACCATCCCGCCCTCCTATCCCCCTGGCCTTTTTCAGTTTCCTGCATAATATGTGTTACCCTTTTCAGGGTGTTCATGCTGTTGGCAAACTCGATCTGAGGTCATGTAGGGAGAGCAGGGCATTATGGGTGAGGGGAGGAGCTGAGAGCTCGGATCCATAGCTGGAAAACCATGGTGGTTCGGATCCGATATCGGATCCATAACCCACAGGTTGCAGACAAATGAATACACCTACTCAGATGGAACGTTATGGTGAGTACATAACTTCTAATTTCTTTTAAGAAAATTTTCCATATAATAATTTAACATATGGAGCTCAGTTGATATAGTTGATTAAAGGTATGAGTGATAATCCAGTAGATCTATCTTTATCTATTGGATTAGGAATGACTTTCATTCCATGTTTAATGGTAAATTCATATTTACTTATATTTGATACTTTAGAATTGTTTTATAGAAGCACTTTTTTAAAGCCGGACCAGAATTTTACCCTACTTGTATTTAACAAAGAAAAAACGTTAAATTACACTCCCAAGTTTACACACACAAAAATAACATTCAGTGTCATCAGAAAATATGGTATAACTACTATAATCAAAATAAAAAAAAAAGCAGCAAAAAGTTTCTTCCAACAATAACTTGAAATGGATTTAACATTATCATTAAATACTAATGGCTTAAATAATGCAAATAAAAGATCAAACTTAATAAAATATTTAAGTCTAAATAAGGCAGAAGTATTTCTCCAGGAAACGCATTTTAAGACTGATAGCTTTTTTTGCAACCCTAAGGACTATGCAGTCTTAGCTCAATCCTCCTATAGAACAAAGAGTATCAGTTCTCTGGAAGAAAAACATAATCACTGCAAAAGTTATTTATAAATATGAAGACAAGTAAGGTCTACTAGCATTTGTTATAATTACATTTAATAACAGAATATGGACCTTAGCTAATCTATATTGGTTCTCAGGAATTGGAGCAGGAACAGTTAAAAAAAATCTAGATTATATTTCCAACAATTATAAAGGAAATCTTATACTGGGAGGAGACTTTAATTGTACCATAGAAGCTTCTGAAACCACCAAGAAGTCTTTTCACATAGCAACTATTTCAAAATCCTTAAGAAGATGGATTGATAAATTTCATTTAATAGACACTTTTAAAGTAAAATATGATAAATCCTTATTATTTCCCATAAAGACCATAGATTTGGAACACAAACCAGAATAGACAAATTATTCATAGTTCTAGATTTACAAACAAAAATCCTCAACTTCTCAATAGTTCCATGCCCCTTTTCAGATCATGACTTTCTGATAATGAAGCTCCAAACAGAGTTTAAACCTTTAATCCTCTCAACTAGAATTCCATCATATGTCACGAAAGTTAAAGAATTCAGACCCTGGATGTTGTCAGAACTACAATTATTTCTTGAAATTAATAATTCAACAGAAATCAGTAGAGTCATGGTTTGGGACTCATTAAAAGCATATTTTTTGGTAAGACCCTTAGCTGGTACAAAAGCAAAGTCAGAGAGTGTTAATCTGAATCATTAGACTTGCAAACCAGACTCTAGACAGCAAAATCTAAAAAAAAAAATCAGAATTGTCCAGAAGTCAGAAAAGAAATAGATGAATTAAATAAAAAATATAATGAAATTCTCACACACACAACTTGTCTAGCCTTGGAAAAATTAAAAATAAACTAATTGGCCATCTCCCCCAAGTATCTGCATAACTCACCCACAAGAATTAAAATACAGTCTAAAGCAAATAACATTAGTAGTATATATCATGAAAAGAAAGGGAAAAAATTATCAGATATAGGAGACATCCTTGAAGCATCTTGGTTCCATTATATGGAACACTTCAAGAAAGAAGATTTAGATAACAACCAAATAAACTTAGATACAAACCTTTTCAATATAAAAAAAATTCCTGAAAACTTAAAACTAGACCTACAAAAACCTATATCCTACAAAGAAATTGTTGACAAGATAAAATAAAGTAAATCTAACAAAGCTCCAGGGATAGATGGTATAATTAGGAAATTTACAAACTCTTCCCTTCAACAGTAATCTCCCTTTTTCATAAAACATTGCTAGAAGTCCAGTCAGAAGCAAAAATACCACCCTCATGGAAATATTCTCTCATAACACCAGTTCTAAAAGATAATAAACCATCAGACCTTTGCACCTCATACAAACCTCTATCATTACTGAATAATGATTACAAAATATTCATGTCAATCCTAGCTAACAGAATGAAAATCCCACTTTTAAAGACAATTAATAATCAAACTGGATTTTTATACAACAGGCACATACATGATAATATTAAAAGGATACTTACTCTTAAAGATTATGTGAATAAAGAAGATAGAGAAACACTTGTAATCGGATTAGACCTAGAAAAAGCATTTGATTCCTTCATCTGGGAATATCTATTTAAAACATTAGCATTATTTGAATTTCCTCCTCCCTTCATCTTGTTACTAAAAAACGTATATATTAATTACTTAGCCTACATTAAATTAGGTCCTTTCACCTCAGAATTTATCCATATAACGAAAGGTACTAAACAAGGATGCCCCCTTTCTCCTATTTTATTTGCTTTGGCTATAGAAATACTTGCAGAAATAATACTCAATAATCCAAGAATAAAAAAGGAATAGAAGTCAATCACCAGTACATATCTAAAATAATGCTTTTTGCTAATGATATTTTATTAACCCTATCAAATTCCAGAGAGTCATTAGGAGAGCTAGAAGTAGTAAAGGAGAAATTTTATAAGATTTCAGGTCTACACTTTAATAGATAATAATCAAAATTTCTATTTTTAAATAAGAAAAAAGAACTAAAAGTTACAGTTAAATCCATCATAGAAAAACAATAACTTACGGTATATTATTTAGGAATAGTGTTATGCAAAAATATAAATGAAACAATATTAATAAATTATAAAAACATTATTGAAACAAAAGTATATATAGAAAAGTGGAACAAAATATTAACTTTTGAAGACATATTGCAATTAATAAAAATGGTCTTATTGCCAAAAATACTATATGTAGCATTAGCAATACAGTTAATTCCTGAAAGATGCATTCTTAAAGAAATAAACTCATTTTAATAAAATTTTTATGGTATCCCAAAAAGAATAGAGTAGCTCTAACTCATCACATTAGACCCTGGAAACAAGGTGGATTAAACTTCCCAGAAATAGAAACATATATAAAAGCATTTGTGCTTAAAACTACAGTAGACTGGATAAACCCAAATTATTTTGCCAACTGGAAAGAATTAACAGCTATATTAACAAATTAATTTAATCTGTTAAAAAATGTTAATAGTAGACAAATCAAACAAACCCAGGTACATACTATGCTTAAGTATACAATATAGTATAACAAAACCTTCTAAAACAACACTGATTAATCATTACATCAATTCCTTTAAGAATCTTATCAATGCAAGCATAGATCTAAAACTTTGGTTTGACCTTTTAAACCCATTTACCATCACTAAGAACTTTCCTCACATAATATATAGGGAAACAATAACCTCCTGGGAACAAACTGGATTCTTATGCTGGCTACAATGTGTAAATAAATTAAATGTTTTAAATATACATACGATAAAAACTTCTTACACTATTCCAGCACAGGACTGGTTAACCTTGCAAAGCATTCTAATGTACACTTGAGATTTATGCAGATTAATTAATAATTTCTCATTTAAAGATATTCTAAATCTAATAAGTTTTCCATATGAATTTATATATAATAGCTGTGAAAAGAAAAATTCCATTTCAAATCTATATAAAGAGTTAATAACATATAAAACAATTCCCAAACCATCACACTGGCAGTTCTTAGCAAAAGGTCAGTCATTGCAGTTAACAGAAGAAATTAAAACTAACATCTTACTATCAGTTAATTACAACTCTAACACACAGTACTGGAAAATATTTAACTGGAAATACTTACATAGAGTATTTTTAACACCAGATAGAATTAAAAAGATCAGTACTACTACAAGTGTTTTTTGCAGGAGGTGTGAAAAATCAAATAAAGTAGACTGGATTCATATTTTTTATGAATGTAATAAAATTAAATCATATTGGAATGGAATCAATCATTTTTACAAGCTTTATTTAGTGAATCCTTTACCTTAACTAAAGTATTGATTGTACTAAATGTAAATGAAGGTCCCTACCTGAATAAGACAAATATGTATTTGTTATGGACAATACTTGCTATATCTAGGAAATGCGTAACCAGAAGGTGGAATTCAAATACACCCCCGACCTTGGAAGAATTTTACACTTTACTGATGGCAACTGCATCGATGGAAATAAAAATCAAAAAACTACGAATCTATCCCAGACCATTGGCAAATAACCCTTGGAAGAAAGTTATATCTTTGTTGGACACACTGCAATAATCAATATTGTATCTCTGATAACCGATCTGTTAATTCTATATTTAATAACATACAGTGTATATAATTGAAAGTCAGACTATTGTAAATATTGTATATAGTTTAAAATGATATTTAAAAATAGTATGTAAATGTTATTTTAACTGAAAATAAAATATTTGAGGGAAAAAAGGCATAGCAGCACAGTTGAAAGGACTATCCCTTTGGCTCTGTGGGCAGAGGTCAACACTTAGTTTCTAACCCTTTGTCTGAAGTTTATTCATTATTTCTCCTTATGTCTGTATCTTTAATTTTGCATGGAGGTTAGACCCATTGTGCCCTGTCCATGACAATCACCCTGGGATGTGGATTTCTCCACGGATTCAATCTACAGGCTTGCCTTGGGGGCTAGCATACCATTCTTTTCCACTTCCCTTTCATTAAACTGGGAGCTTATTCTTTATGGGAACAAGTCCGATTCACCCATCTATTTCTAGCCATCTATAGAAGCGGTCTGGGGCTGGACTCCTGGATTCCTGCACCAGGTTTATGCACTATGCCAGGGTAATAAGCAGTAATATCCAAAGGTTATTTTTCCCGTATTAGGCGTAGAGTTTCAGATGGTCATGGAGCAGTCCATTCTGCCTTCTGTGCAAGAATGTTTGGGTACGCTGTAGACATTTATGGTGCCTCCAGGAGACTTCAGCACTTACAGGTATCAGCGGTTACAAAATGGGGATTACCTGTCTTAAGGCTCCAGATCCCTGGGCATTACTGTAAATCTGGCAAAGTCGAATTTAGTGTTGATTTAAAAATTGAAATTCATAAGTTCTGACTTGAATGCTGCAGACCAGATAGCATTTTTGTCACCACTTCACTCCATTTAGAAATCAAAAGTTGGAACTCGCTGTCACTTCCATTCCCTGCCAGCAAGGTTAATTCTGCAATTGTGTGTAGAAATCCCTTTTAGTCTCCTCCCATACCACAGAGACCACATTTGCTTTCCATCCAGAGTAGCGGGATCAGTTTGTGACACTTTCTTCTAAGCACACAGTTGGAACTAGGTTGAATGGCAATGTCCTAGAGATAACAGCTTTCCCTTTTTTTGCCTTGCTTATCTTTCAGGATGCCCTCCTCTGATATCTTCTTCAGTGCACCAATGACATGTAAGTGTTTTAGTATATCAACAAGAAAACACGGTCCTATCCTTTGTACAGAGGGTCCATGGAAGTGTGACAGAGGGCTGTCTCCATAAACTGCTTTCTAACTACAGCACACACACATACTGTATCAATCGATTGTTTGGGGCACAACATCAGTAGATTGACTCCTCTTCAGTGATTCCTTAGCCAGTTGTCAACCTGATTTTTAGTCATTGGGGCCAACCTTATCACAACCCTCTTATATTTCTCCATAACTGCAGAAACAACAGATACCCTGTCTTTTTTTCTTTTCGGGAATTCCCCTAAAGGATGCTTGGCTTTCCTGTTGGCCTTCCAGTCTCTTTTATACTTCTGCTAAGCTACTTTTGATCTCGTAGTGTCTATACATCAGCAAGCTGTAGAACTCGGTCATCCTCATTTGTACTGCTGGACTTGCCTGGTGTGGTCTCTCCCAAACACATGCTCTCTCTCGGATCTCTTTTGGGATATCCTCCATAGATACTGGAGCCAAGTCTGGAGATCTTCTATCACCCATAGTAGATGTAGGACTCTGATCTCCAGGTCTGAGAACTGACAGATTGTTTGTTTTTTCTTCTTCTAGTGACTGTAAGACAGTGCAGTCTCACTTCCCCTTGTTTGTGACATTAGCCAACAGATTCAGAAACTCTACTTTTCATTGCTTACAAGGTTATGGTTGCATACCTTTGGATTTTTTTCTCCCAGAGCATCCGAAGAAACAGTTCTGTTCACCCAATCGGCCTATCCAGATAAGCGAATATCAAACAAATAAAATTGGTCCTCTGTCTATGGTACTAGTCCCTTTTACAAGAAGGTGGAATTTTTCTCCACTTTTATCCATTCGTTTCTCTTTCCCTAAACTGTCTAGAAAATCTGTTTGACTTCCTATTGGGGTTTCTCTCCCGAACGGAATATTGGGTGTCTGTCTTAGCTACTGTCCCCCCCCCCCACACCTTTCTGGCTGGTCTGTTTTGAGGAGGGGCAATTTTTTTTCCTCTGCTATTAGTAAACTGGACCAGAATTACCTTTATGCCTTAAAGTAGCCATGAAACAAATTCCACTTTTGGTGCACTTTCCAAGTCACAATAATTATTGTGAATACTTCCAAAGAAAAAAGAGAGAAAAGAGGAAGTTCAGAGAACCAGATCTACTATATCCTTCCATCCATTTAGTTAGGGTAAGCGGGGTTCAGTCATACTACTAGAATGGGTTTACAGATGGTATTTCTATTTATTCATTAAAAAGTTTACAATTGCTTTTTCTTCCCAAAACCACTCTACCAGATCAAGGGCCATTTCATTTGCCTTATCCATGAGAACTTCCCTTCATAGTGGAAAAGAAGAATCTAGATAATCTTTAGTCAATCATTACACTTTCTGATGGGTCCAACAGTAAAAAAAAAAAAAAAAATGACCAACTACTTGTACCCCTTTCCTTCTCCTGCTTGGGTTAAGCAGTTCCGTATATAATTCTAGTCATTTGGAATTGTAACATCATTTCGTTTATTCTTTGGAAAGTGTTTTAGAATGGCCTTATCACCGTACAACCATTCTATCAATTCTGTGATTACCTTATCTACCTTCCTCCAGTAACTAGTTCCTATACTTTTACCATGCATTATGAACTGGACATTGTCTCCAGAAACAGACCTTCTCCTGGTTTGACAGTGCTCTTGCATATCCTTCCTTGAGGGCCTCCCAAGAATCATGTAGCTGGGGACTCTAACCATCAGTGAGGAAGAATGAGGAGGACATCATATTAGGAGTTATATGCGTACCATAACTTAGTATCATAGGAAGGTACTAGGCTAATGGTCCTGGGGCCCTTACAAGCCTAGCCAGCAGTTTATCCCCAAAAATGAAACCTTAGTCAGCACCTGTCAATGAGGGACACAGATGGAACCCTTAGAACAAATTTGTGGTTTCCCATCCACTCAAACTTGTGCTTGAAGAGGGTCAGCGAGGTACTCTGATGTGTATGAAAAGTCTATTCCAGAGACTGGGCAGCCTCTGGGAGACAAACCTCTCTCTCCAGAAGGTTTTGTTGATGTCACATATTAGATTCAGGCCTTTTGAGTGGGTATTGCGCAAGGAGATAGACTTGGGGATATAGTGCATCTGTAATAGGGCAGGGTCCAAGAGTGCCTTGTAGGCAAGACACAGATCATCTCTGAGCAATCTGTGCGATACCGAGTAGAGTGATAGTAATTTGAGCTTGTCCACATAGGATGGCTGTTAGAGGCCATGGATTCTCTTTGTGAGGTATTTCTGTGGCCTTTCCAGTTGGTGCAGATATTTGGTGAGGTACATACCAAATGACGCGTTATACTCAATTATTGGTCTAATGAGGGAGGCTTAC
Source organism: Protopterus annectens (assembly GCF_019279795.1). Lineage (NCBI taxonomy): Eukaryota > Metazoa > Chordata > Ceratodontiformes > Protopteridae > Protopterus > Protopterus annectens. The sequence continues at coordinate 1,301,902,595 of NC_056732.1, forward strand.
AGAGAGGTAATCTCCTTTTTTCTGGATGCAATCCTTTTACTTATGAGATGAACCAAGTTAAAGGCTTTTCTGACCACTGCCACTACATGATTGTTGAGTGTGAAATTGTGGTCAGTATAAGTACCCAGGTCTCTCACCACAGGTGTGCTTAGGGGTGACGTGTGTTTGCCAAATGGTGTGATAATACATTTTTTTGCGTTTAACTCTAGGCCATGACTTTGGCACCAGCCATTAGTTGCTGTAAGACCCTCTTGCAGTATGTTAACATTTGGGGAGTCAATGAAAGAACCTAACTTGCAGTTGTCCACAGATTTGATCTGCCACAGGTCTTTTGTGTTTGCCTGGACCTCTGAGATGTAGATGCCAAACAGTAGGGGTCCCAGGACAGATCCCTGGGGAACTCCACTAGTGCCAGGTCTATCGGAGGTGGAGGTGCCTATTTTGACCTTGTGGGTCCTGTCGGTGAGCCAATTGGCAAAGCTAGTTCTTGCTGCCAATGGTGCAAAATACAGCCTGCGATACTATCAAATCCTGTGGAAGCTGTGTTCTTTGACTTGGATATGCCTTTAACACTTGATCCATGGAGATGTGAGGTACGGGACAAGTATAGGGGATGTCGAAAGGGCCTTTGGGGGGGGGCAGGTGTTGATGTTAACGCTGAACCTATCTGCTAGCAGGTTGGCCAAGTCAGTGGATCAGTTGAAGTGATGCCGTTAAATACTAATTCAGGACAAACCTGGGCTTTGCAATGGAGGTTCCTGACTGAACTGGAGAAGGTTTTGTAGTTTCCCTTTGTTTTGGAGACCAGTTTCCATTCATAATTGGCTTTGGAGGTTTTCACTAGTGGTCTAATTTGCTTATTGAGGCTAATGAGGGAGTTTTTCCAATTTGGAATTTGTTCCATTTTACCCTGGACAACAGTTTCTTCCTTTTATTGTAAAGCCTGTTGATAGAGGATGTCCATCAGACAGGTTTGTGTTTCCTTGAGGAGCAGGTTTTAGTTCTTTTGGGTATGGCTGAGTCCATGCAGTTGTACTGTTCAGCATAGTTGTCTGCATCCTCTGAGGGGGGCGGTGGTGTGAAGCTACTGATGCCCTCCCTCAGGAGGTTGTAGTCAGCTTTTGAGAAGTTTTGGCTTGAAGATTATGGCTGGGGGTGGGGGGAGGTGGGATAGAAACTTTGAATGAGACAGGTATGTGATCTGATCTCACCAGAGAAGACCATACTATGGGAGTGGTACAGCTGTCGTCCATGTTGGTGAGAAGAAGTCCAGAATGTTATCGTCCCTTGTGGGAGATGAGACGAGCTGGTCTAGTGCATTACAACTGATGAAGTTGAGTCGTTGGGTGAGTGCATTAGTGCAGGAATAGTTCACCCAGTCTGTGCTGGGGTAGTTGAAGTCACCAGGGATCAGGGTGTTAGGGGGTACCTTGATGGAGTCTGGTAGATCCAGGTAGGAGAAGTGGGTGCCCTGAGTCATGGAGGGGGGTCTGTAGCTGGATATAACTTGGATGGGTGTCTTGTCAACTGTCAATTGCACCTGGAGCAGCTCTAGTTCGTCATGCTGGCAAACCAGTCTGGATTTATGCCTGTCCTTAATGAAGATAGAGACTCCACCACCCTTAGTCTTCCCAACCACATTTTGGATTAAGAATTTGTGGAATGAGGTATAGTTTGGTAAGGCAGGGGTGCTTTCTGCAGCCCTGAACCAAGTTTCCATGACTGCACAGACTTGGGCATCTTCCAGTGTGAGGAGAGCCTCCAGTGAATGCATTTTCAGGTTAAGGTTCCTAGGGTTAAGCAGCATGACCTTCAATTTAAATTTTTGACACATCTTTTATGTTGGAAGATTTGTCTTTGGATCCTTGCCTAAAAAGGCACAATGGAGGAGTAAGAGCCCTGCCCGGGGTCCAGAATCCCAGGGGTGAGAGGTAGAGGCCTTCTTTGGCAAAGTATCAAGGCCTGGCAACCATGTAATCCCAGGTAGATACTTTATCCCCTTGAAATGACACTAGCAACTACATCAATTTTGAAGTCAATTTATTTTTTTTGGTATTGTGGTACAATTCTTGGTGAAGGTAAAATGCTGCTTAGAGCTAGGGCCATACCTGCATGGGACATGCACACTGAGAACTCAGTCATGTCTGTCTTCAGATTGTCCAGGGAAGTATGTCTCGGGTCATTCACACCAACATGGATAATGACAGAGTCATACTTGTACTTGTTGTGGAGAGACTTAAGTGCTTGTATGATCTGGTGGATTCTGACACCAGACAGACAACTCACTGTGACCTTCTCCTTGTCAAGCCAAGTGAAGGTTACATTGGTGCGTTTCACAATTGAGTTGCCAATATGTTTGGTTTATTGTTATGCCTTGTGGGTTGTGTTGGTTTATTTTACCTTATGGGCTGTGTTTGTGAGACACTGGTGTGTTGTCTGCTGTGTGTAGAATATTTGTGGGTGCGTTTTGGAAGTCTCTGCTGTTTAGGTAAGTTTTTATTGAAGACCTCTGCATAGGTGTGTGTGTATTGTGCTTGGGTATGTGATGAGTGGTGTGGTGCTTGTGCTGCCAATCTCCTCTTTGTCAGGAGTACTGACTGTGGTGCGAGAAAGCATGGATTCCAGGTTACTGATGTAGATAACATTTCTCTCAAGTAGAAGAATTATGTGTTAGGAGAAGAGGACTGTCAGTAAACATGAGGCAGTTGCTACACTGTCTCAGTATGTCCATGTCGACCAGGCTGACAGGACAAACTGATAGGAATTGTCCAGAAATAGTGTTCCGAATATTTGGGCGGACTTATGGAGAGAGGGTTTGGTAAGGCTTTGTCCCCAAGACTGTAGACCACAAAAACCTTCGTAAATGTAAAGTAACTCACCTGAAGCCCAAGTGCTAAAACCAAAACTAAGATGCTTAGAACAACAGATAAATTTAATCAGGCTACTAACAAGCATTAATAAATGCAGCAGAATAAAAGCACTCTAACACTTAGGAGCATGCAGCAAAGCAAAAGTAAGGTAATAAAGTAGGAAGAACACAATGACAGTAAAAGCCACTGAATAAAGTGTACTTTTTTTTTTAAGTGGAGAAGGAGGAAACAGAAGATAGCTCAAGATTAAGAAACTAAGGGGTTTGCCCTTCCCAAATGCTCTTTCTGTACTCAGTTGAGTGATCAAATCAGATGGGAATGGGAGGAGTGACCAAAATCAAATTTACAGCATGGGTGGGCAATTCCAAAACCATCAGTTTTAAGAGTAGAACAACACTTGGGTGAAAACAAACAAAATGCAGACAGAGGCCAGCAATAAACAATGAAGCAAATAAATGCATTCCATTTTTTTTAACCATCACTGAAACAGATCAAGTGCAAAAAAAGTATACTTGTATCAGCTTGGTATATCCAGATGTTTATAGAATCAAACACATCGGTATATGTGTTTCCATTCTTATTCATCCTTACCTTCCCAGCCATCACTGGCCTTATAATTCGAGAAGGATATTGGAGGACTTTGAGTTCTAAAGTTTTTAGTCCTAATTCTTTTCCTTCTGACTTGTCTGTATAAATCGGCAGACAGTAGACAGCACACTCTATCTGAGGAGCTAGAGGTGGTGTGTTGTATTGTGGGAAGAGGGAGGATCTCGAGATTGGGATCTGAAGTCTGGAGAATGTGGCCGAGTTGGATCTGTAACCCATCAGTTAGGAAGAATGAGAATGGTTAGCACATATACCAAGTTATGGTAAGTACATAACTCCTGTTTCTGCTTGTGTTATGTATAAGAGCCTTAAATGTGTTGCTGTAAAATACCCCTTCAAATTTGGTAATCCTAGTCTGCCTTGTTCTTTTGGAAGAATCAGCTTAACCCACCTGGCCCTTGCCATCTTCCCCTCCCAAATAAAATTCTTCAGCTCTTTTTTAATTGCTATCCACAGCTTCTCCTGTGTTTGATTAAACATATGCCTGGCCAGTGTATAAAACTAATGGGACTAAAAACATTTTAACTGCTTGTATCTTACTATCCATATAACAGAGTTTCCAGTTTCTCAGTTTTTGTATGATGATCTGCTTAGTCTCCTACCACATATCCTTAGCTGCCACAACAGTGTCCTTTTTAATCCATACTCCTAAATGATTAATTTTATCATGTCCCCATAAATAGGGATATTGCTGGACTAATTTGTGTGTTGGTACATAATTTACCACTATTGCCTTTGTTTTAGCTTCATTAATTTTGTATCCAAAGATTTGAAACAGTCTTAAAATGTTCCACAACACTGTAATGTCTCTTTCTGGTTTTGTCAGGTATAAAATATCTTCAAACAGAGCCGCGTTTTCTTGACTGCCATACCAATTAACATACTTGAATTTATGAGTCCCTTATTTTCTTTGCCAGTGTTTCTAGATATAATGCAAACAACAAAGGGGAAGGAGGACACACCCTCCTAGTTCCTCTCCTTAAGCAGGAATTATCAGACAGGATCCCACCCAGTTTATTTTTTGCCTTTGATCCCTCATATATACTGCTAATCAACCTTATAATTTTATCAGGGAAAGCAACTGCTTCCATTGCCCTGCTCATGAAGTCCCAGCTTACTCTGTCGAATGCTTTCTCTGCATCAAGACTCACCAACGACAGTGGTATTTTCTTACATTCTGCTTCCCTCTGGGTCATCAGTGTTTTATTAATGTTATCAAACGTTTACCTCCCCTCCACAAAACCACATTGATCCATATCTGTCGATTTTTGGCATCGCTTTTGTCATTCTTTTTAGCCATTATAGACATAAACACTTTATAATCCTGGTTTAGTATCGAAATGAGACTTTATGAAGCTGAATCCAATGGATCTTGACCTTCTTTATGTATTAGTGCTGTCACTGCTTTCTTCCAGGATGTTGGTACTTTTCTTCTTAAGATACTGTTAAGTAAAACCTTCCAGATCTTTATCGGTTTTTCCCTCCTAGTTTCCAAACATCCACAGGAATACCATCTGTTCCTGGGGACTTTCCTGTAGATTGGTTATAAATCACCATTTTTATATCACCTCCTCCTATCCTTACTGTTAGTAATTTAGCCTCATCTACCTGTAACCTTGGCATATTTAATTCTTCCATAAACATTTCCATTTTGTACCTTTTCTTGGTTTCTGCGTTTCTCTGCTTTGTATAGACTTTCATAAAATGTCCAAAATATTTCTAATACTCCTACAGGGTCTCCTGTTATCTTCCTTGTTATAGGCTCCCCAATAGCCCTTTCTAATTTCTGTTGCCTGAGTTGTGCTAAATGTTTTTGTGCTCTAGAGTTATCAAAAAACAGTTGCTTGACAGCAATCTTTCTAAACTCATTTATGTTATCTAGATAATCCCTTTTTCTGTTTGACATTCTGTAGTTGCGCCTCCTCTTGTTCTTTTGGATTCCCCGTTTTGCATTATATTAGCATTTGTCGTTCCCCTCTAAATAATTTTGTTACATCTAAACCATATCTCTCTCCTTTATTTCCACCCTATTTTAAGCTTCACTTTAATTTTGTCCTACTCCATAGCTCTGTTTTCAGAAGAAATGTCTGTCTTCTCTAATAGCTCCTGAATAATTCCCAAAATCCATTCCTTAAATTCCTCTCTTTTCAATAGGTGGGAAAGCGCCAGTGTCTCATTTTTATTTCCTTACCTTGTGTTTTTTATTTTAGTTGTTATTGGTGCATGATCTGAAATATTTATTAGGTGCCTTTCAAGACAGTCAATTAAATGCACATGATCCTGTGAAATATAAATTCTCTGTAGACTAGCTCAGTTTTTGTATCTTTGAGAATAATTAACTCTGAACTCCTAGTACTGATTTTACATCTTCCATGCCAAACATTTTCATAAATTTCTTCAAAAATCTACACTCCTTCGTTAGTTTCCCTTCTGGGCCCCTGATGCATCTTCTGTGTTGCAAACCAAATTCCAGTCCCCACCCATAAGTAATATTCCTTGCTGAAAGCTGATTATTTCTCTCCAGAATTTTCTTAAGCTCCATCATAGCAGTTTTAGGTGGAATATAAATACATGCCAGTGTAATCCTCCTCCCTTGCCAGTAGCCCCTTAGTACTATGCATCTACCATTATCATCTGTTTCTTCCTCTATCACCGTTGAAGCTTCTCTTGCAATTAATGTAAGTACGTCTCTTACTTTGCCCCAGTATTCCGTGGAATAACCATACTGAAAACCTTTCTTTATCAAATTCACATGTTCACTTCTTTCTAGGTGTCTCCTGTAGTATAGCTATTTGCACTCAACATTTTTTAATATAGTTCACTACGGTTCTTTTTTGTATTTATCTTTGAGGCCATTCATATTTAAAGACATTATGGAAAGCATTGATGTCTTATATAATTATTGTTCCCACCTTTTATGTATAACTGCTTTTTTGTTAAATGTTTAGTTCCAACTTTTATATTGCATACATATATTGTTTGGCAGCTTGGTCTTTTAAACAGTTGATCTGATTTTGGCAGTCTTCACATAATCCTTAACTGTGGGCTCTGTTCCGAGCCTCTGAACCGCCTTAGCCGTTATTCCAGCTCTCGCCTTCCAAAACCTCTGGACCCACAGTGCTCCTCACCAAATTACCTCAGACCTCGTATGCCACTTTGTAGTGCTAGATTCATTCCAGTCTCCCGAGCGTAAGCTTTCTTCAAACTACAAGTCAAAGTCACTCTGTTCCAACAGCTTCCTTAGAACCGCCATCAAAATTGACCAGGTGTCCCACTGTGCCGACAGCCTCCTCAACACCGCTGGGCCAAGATTCTGATCCCTTGGTGCCATCTGCACTGACTGCTTCAGTTCCAGCTTCGGTGTAGACAACTCCCCCTTCGGTACCAACGGACCTTTCGATACCGAAAGACACTAGGGTAATAGTCCTACCTCGTACAACAGATCCATGTGCTGACTGTCCTCCCAGTCCTTTTTTGGAGAGGCGGCCACCAAGATCTCTCTGCCTCCTCTGTTCAGTCCACCAAGAGTCTTTCAGTCAGATATTATGAGACTGGTGCACCAGCTCCTGACTGCAAGGGGATTACCTCCAGCCACAGTTCCTTGCCTTGTTAGCTGTGGACCTTGCCTTCTTCTACCCCATCCATATTACTCCAACTCCAGCTGAGATTTCGGAGCCTTCAGTGCTGACCTTTCTGGCTTTGACTGTTTTGGTGCTGGCCAAAGCTCATTCTCCACCACCGATAGTTACCCTGAGTTCTCTCTGTTCCTCGGAACCAGAGACCACCTGGGATCGGGGCTTCTTTGTTGATCCTGGGGAGTAGTGTTCGACTTTGATTTTTTTGGGGCCTTCCATGCCCGTGGTGCATCAGCATATGTAAGCTCGGTCCAGCTTCTACTTCAGGGGTGGCCTCCTTAGTGTGGGATGGGACTGCGGTTCCAAAGGAGTCTATTTTAGTTCTGGACTCCCAACCCTCTACTGGGGTGACTTGCCTTCCAGGCTATGGAGAGGGCCTTGTCCATTGCGGGCAAACTGTCTATGCCTTCCCTGTCAGATCAAGTATGTCCATACCCTCGACCAGAGTTTCTGCCCTGGGACATAGGGCACAAAAGTCTCAGGGCCAAACCACCCTGGTTGTGTCATCTTCGGAAACCTCTCTGTAGCACCCCCACCAAAGAGATACCTTTGAAGAAAAAGTGCAAGAGGAAGCACTTGGACTCCCCTGAAGAGTCCTTCACTGAAGATACTGATTTCGATGAAGGGGAAGGTTCCCCGAAGTCATCCACCTAAAAATGTTTCCTTCAGGGACATCCTAGAAATCCTTAAACAGAGGGGTGGCTGGACCACCCTCCAAACTTCCTCAGAGGAGTCAGTATACTTAGAGGTTTTTCGTGCCCAGCCGTCTACCTCTTGGATCTCTCCACCCACTGACGATTTTATTAAACTGATTGTTCAGCAGGCTTGGAAGATACCGGACTCTATTTAGCCGATCCCCAAGAGACCTGACCATATTCTGTGTGCCCCAAAAGATAAGCAACACTGGGCCAAAGGTATTCCTGTAGATGCCATGGTGGTAGCGGCAGCCACCAAGAAGGAACTTACTGACGAAAATCCCACTATCCTTCCTCCTAACAAGGAGTTTAGGACAATGGATACATTTGGGAAGCGCATATCCACTTCATCAACCATCGCTCTTCACTCTCAGGTCCTTGAACTATATGGCACATTTTACAAGATTTCAGAGAGGTCTGATTAAAGAGCTTTCAGATGCTCTTTCAGGAGCAGTAGCTGAAGGTGCTCAAGACAAAGTTGCTTCTCAGCTCGTTACCCTAGAATCCATTTCCAACTCATCCATGAGGCTTAATTGCTCATGCTGCCAAAGGGAAGACTAGAGCAAGCGGGTTCAGGGGTAGCCATCAGGCGACAGCCTGGATGCACTTGTGTGATTTCATGGAGCCATTTAAGATGCGAGAAAGACTGGAAGAATCATCTCTAGTATGGGTGTACACTTTTTCAGTTCTCAACTGCCCTATTCCAGGAACCAGAGAAGTGGGAGGCTATGGTTCAAAAAGACCCAAGAGGATTTCCAGGACTCGCATAGCATTGACTTCCCTGGGGGTAGAAAGGGAAGCAGTAATGGAAGATGCTATTCAAGAGGCAGAAATGGCCCGCAGAATCAGGGTTCCAGGGACTCTTTGTATGGTAACTCCTATCAGTGCTCCTGAAAAGGAGGCTCAATTGCCTTCCTCTGGAGGCAGTCGAGGAATGAGTCTCCCTGCACCAATCTGCCTGGCTAAAAATAACAGACAAATGGATGCAGAGGATTATTATCAGAGATTGCAACATTCCCCTGTCAGATGAACCAAAAAAGGCCAAGAAGAATCCCAGATATTCCTCCCAGTCACAGGGAGGCAGCGATCTTAGAAATTCAAATGCTGCTCGACAAGTGTCATCCAGACAGTCCCTCCAGTCCAGACAAGGTCCGGAATTGACTCAAGATTCTTTTTAGTGCCAAAGAATCAGTCAGTTGAACAAATCAGTTCAACAAACCTAATTTTGGATGGTCTCCGTTCAGTCTATTCTTCCTTTCTTGGGAAAAGACGATTGGATGTGCTCAGTAGATCTTCAGGATGCATATTACTATATAAAAATGGATAAGCAGTCCAGAAGATTCCTGCACTTCCGGCTGGGAGCCAGTCACTATATGTTCAGGGCACTACTCTTTGGTCTCACCATAGCCCTGCCAGGGTGTTCACCAAATGCATGGCAGTAGTAGCTGCTCATCTCAAACTGCTAGGATTACAAGTGTTTCCATATCTAAACAACTAGCTCCTTAACACTCCCACTAGGTGTCAATAAAGGCATGAGATTACACTTTTCTCCTTTGTTACAGCTTAGGCATCACTATAAACTATGAAAAATCCCATTTAGAACTATCCAAACAGCTGGATTTCATTGGAGCTATGCTTGGCACAGTCACTGGCGTTGCATCACTTCCCCTAGAAAGACTCCAGAGGATCACATCACAAGTGATCCGGATCATTCGCATCAAGAAAGTAACAGGAAGACTCGTTCTACAGGCCCTAGGATCCAGTGGCAGCCCCATCACTCTAGTTCCCCTGGCCAGATATCACATACAGATTCTTCAATGGCTTCTGGCCTCCCAATGGTCCATATTGAATCAGCCAGTGTCTCATCTGATTACGATCATCAGTTGATGCAAGGAAGATCTGAGTTATTGGCTTAACTCCAACCAAGTATTGTCAGGCTGTCCCTTTGCCTTCCCTCAGCCCCAATACATAGTGACCACGGGCACATCCCAGATAGGGTGGGGTGGCATTATCTGTGAAAGACAGTCCAAGGCACTTGGTCCCAGCTGGAGGCCAATTTGCATATCAGTGTTCTAGAGATTAGGGCAGTGCTACTAACATTGCATGTATTTCAAGAAACCCTCCCCTTGGAAACGATTGTGATTCAAACAGAGAATATGTCAGTAGTCTGGTATATCAACAAGCAAGTGGGGACCAGGTCTTAATCTCTTTGTCGAGAAGCACTCTGAGTATGACAGTGGGCAATATCTTCTTACTGTTTTCTTGTAGCAATGCACATCCGCGAGAGCTCCAACCTGATTGTGGACAAATTGAGTAGAACCATCCTCATGTCTCACAAGTGGTCTCTCAATCAAGCGGTGGTGGAAAAGATATTTTGCCACTGGAGCCAACTTTGCTGTGACTTGTTTGTCTCCTCAGAACAAGTGCAGTAGTTACTTTGCCCTAATCCCCTAGGGGAGTCACCCAGAGACATTCTCCTTCATGCTTGACCCCCCCCCCCCCGGTCTGTTGTACACCTTTCCTCTTTTTTCCACTAATATGTCAGTTTCTAAAGAATGCCAACAGGAGGAAAGAACAGAATAATCCTCATTCCCCCATTCTGGTATCAGCAAGTCTGGTTTCCCTTCCTTTGGCCTCATCGTCTAAAGAAACCCTGGATATTGGACCAAGCTCCATTCCTATTGCCCACCCAGAGGGACTGGTTCATCTGATTCCGCATCTCAAGCTCACTGCGTGGCTTCTTCGGTTCCCATTTTTGCCATCTTTCCCTGGTCCAATGCAATGTTTTGGCTCACCACAAACCTTCAACTGGAAAATTGTATCATAAGTGGCAAAAGTTTACTAAATGGTTACTAGACTGTAATCTTGATCTATATTAAGCACTTGTGCATGAAGTTTTAGACTTCTTAGCCTTACTGTTTGAGACAGGAGCATCAGCCTCTACTGTTCGGGTGCATGTTGCTGTGATATCTAACTTTCATACTGGTTTCAATGGTTCATCACTTATGTCAGATAGCCATTTTGAAAGGAACCTTAATGCTTAGACCTCCATATAAAGAACACTCTGCACCTTGGGATTTGAGTCTCGTACTTAAGCCTGATTTCTTCCCCTTTCAAACCTTCAGCAAGTTGTGATTTCAAGTCCTTGTCCTGGAAAATCTTATTTTTAATAGCTATCCCTTCTGCCAGAAGAGTATCGGAAATGAGCCTTGTCCTGCAAACACCCCTGCTTGATTTTTCATAAGGACAGGGTCTCCCTCAGAACAAATCCTTCTTTCCTACCAAAAGTGGTTTCTGAGTCAAATACCCATCAGACTTTACACCTCCCAGTCTTTTTTCCAAGTTTTGCAATAAAGGGAAGTACTGTTTGCATTTACTAGATGTTCACAGAGAACTATGTTTCCACCTTCACAGAATGAAGGATATCAGAAAATCGGACCCTTTCTTTATTGCCTTTTCACTTTCCTTGGGGATTCCAGTTTCCAAAGCTACTCTGGCTAAATGGCTTAAGGACTTTATTACCTTTGTTTACAGTAGCCTCCATCCACCACACCCTGTAAAAGCACATTCAGTGAGAGCTATAGCAACATCTTCTGTTTTTCATGCCAGAGCCTCTTTAGATGATCATTATGCAGCAGCAACATGGGCATCTCCTCATACCTTTATTACTCATTACAAACTGGACCAGGTCTCTAAGGGACACAAATCATTCGGCTCGATGGTGCTCAGGAATAATATTCCGTGAGACCTCCCAAGATTCAGGTAGCTTGCGATTCTGTCCCACAGTCAAGGATTATGTGACTTACCATAACATTCCATCTGTGTTGTCAATCTTCCCCCATCCTTCCCCCTGCCATTATAGCTCTTGGTGGGTTGAATATTCCCAAAGGCTGGCTTCATGATAGGGACATACACATGGTCTCGTATCTATTATTTCTGGTCTGTCACTGTATTTTGTAAACTTGATCTGAGGTAATTTGGTGAGGAGCATTTTGGGTAGAGCCTAGCTCAAGAGTTTTTGGAAGGCCTGAGCTGGAATAACAGCTGAGTCGGTTCTGAGACTCGGAACTGAGCCCACGGTCAAGGATTAGTAAAGATGGACAACAGAGATGGAACGTTATGGTAAGACGCAACTTCTTTTTTCTTGTCATATCCAATTGGGCCTATATCACATCCTATAAAACTATTCATAATATCTATCTTGAACTTTTTACAAAGCTTTCTGTATTGAAGTGTAAGAATATTAAACTTAAGAGAGTGTTTTCCCTTATACAGTATAACTCTGTTTACTTCCTGCAAAAGTTTAGAGCTACCAGAACTGTATAGACTAAGTAATTGTTGATGTAAATACTTTATTCTACATACCTCTCTTGCAATTTTTTTTTTTTTTTTTTACTGAGAAATTTAACTGTTGTTTTTTTGAGAACTGTTTGAAATTCACTTCATATAAATGTACTGTGATGGAGGTTTTTTCCCCTGGCCTCAGCTGAAAATGGGCTCTGACTAGTCGGACTCTCCAGGTCAAAAAAGACAAACATTAGCTATTTTTAAATTTAAAGTTGCCAGAATAACATCTGAAATAGAATGAAATATTGCTTGAATATATATTCCATTTGTATTAGGACATATGAATTAATAAAGGATAGTAACTTCCTCTGTCTCGTCTCTTGATACATATTATGCCAGGCAATATGTGGTGCATTTAAACCACTGACTAATATGGTGTTATCCCCTGTACCACAGTGCCAAAGTTGTTCATTGAGTGCCTGTTCCCTGTAGCTCATGAGACAGACTTCTATAAAAAGTTATTATTCTTAGCTGTTTTTTTCCAGTATAAATCAACATGGAAGTAAGTTCCGATGCCTTACCATTACATATTTCAGTTCCCTTTTGTCTTTTATTTATATAGGCAATTACACCACCACCACCTGTTTTCCACTTGTGTAATTGTGGAAACTTGATAACGCGTCATATTTAATGAAGAATTTGCAGCACTTAACTGAGTTTCATTTACAATAATTAGCTCATAGTCCTGTAGGTTCATAGGTTGTATGACGTCCCCTCTCTGGGCCAGTAATCAAGTAGCCTGAATCCTCACCACCAACACCAGCAAGGGATGTTCACTTGGAACAAAAATGGATGCACCCAGTATTTCCAATGCAGCTTGCTGCATCAAGCACAGTTTCCCTTAAGAGCACACGGGGAAGATGCTCAGTCCGAGGTCTGGGTTTCTCTCTCTCTAGGTCCCCAGTAAGACTCCCAACTGGCTTGCAGAACTGTAGAGTTCAGTCCTCAGCCAAGTATCCAACCCAAGTCCTCTACCACTCTCTCTCTCTGAACCCAGTGCTTTGTGTCCCTTTGCCAAGCAGCTGACACACAGTCCTTGAGATTTGATTTTTGCATACACATACATACCTGGGAAAGACTGGCACAGATTTACCAGCTATGCCCCCTTCTGCCCAGACTATAAGGTAGTTACACTGCCACCAGACACTCCAAAGCTAGCTATTCTAAGGCTCTTGCAAGGGTACCCAATTATACTGAGTGAAATTAATATTAATACAAATGATAGTGTTTGACAAATGTGGCCACAGTACTCTCAAAGGTTAAAATGTTCTCTAAAGGACCAGCTACAATGAAACGTTTAAATATATTTAATAATAAACAAAAAAAGAAAATGAAAATACAGATTTTTTTTTACAATAAACACTAGAGTTTCAATCACAGGAAATGTTAAAATAACACAGATGAACAGATTCATGCAGATATAGAAAAACAGTACTTAACTATCTCACTATATTTTCCTGATTTAAAGAATTACTATTCCCTGGTCACTTACTAGAGCAAGGCAAGATATGAATTAGGTGAGGGTCCTTTGTCGGGTTCCAAAAACAGACTGCTCTAAGACGTCAGTCTCATCTAGTATTAAAACATCATTTTTGCCCTGGATTACAGAATGACAACACATACATCTGGTCATCTGATTTCTGGTTCCCATACTACCCCATTTCCTAGCAAATGACCCAGAATCTCACACATGTATGTCAGTAATATACACACACACACACACACACGCACACACAGCTTTGCTAAGATCTGTTGCAGCTTCTGGAAGTCATAAAACAAACGCTTCTATTCTTCCTACAGGAGCTAATAAACCATTCTCTGATACAGATGTTTCATCTCTAGCTGGAATCAGAAATGTAAAATACAATCTTTATGGTCCAAGTTAAGTAATTTAATGTCATACTACTTTTCAAAGTTAGCTGGAGCTGAGCTTAACCTCTTCTCTTCCAGTATCCTCTGTTACAGTATTAATTTTAGTAGTTATAATACAGTCTGACATACAAATGTATTTCTTTTTCTGTCCAGCAGGATACACTGTTGGTACATTTTTAACACAAGCAGCTTTACAAATACATTTTTCAACAGAAGCATCTGTACAAATCAGTTTTATGTACAAATTACGTAGTTCTTCACAAAGCTACAGCTAGCTGTGCTGGCATATGTTACACATCCACTGCCCTACTTCTCTTGGCATAGCTGTCAGTACCTCACATAGTTACATGTTGTTACTAGTCTAATGACCCCTAAAGCCTTTGTTAGCCTAGTCACACATTTCAACTCAGGTTTGTCCTGTAGTACCTTGGGCATTTGTTAGGAGGGGGGGGGTATGTTAGTAGGAAGGTAGCTAAGGGTTTGTGGGCGGAGATGTTAATTGGAGAATATTTTAATTGGAAAATATTTTACTTACCGATGGCCTTTGTCCATGAGATACATGGGAGCTAGACTGGGGGTGAATTTGCAATTTCCCATCTAATGGTCAGTGTTTTGTTTGAATAGGGTCAGGGATAAACTCTGCTTCACATGGATGGGGAGCCTATTCCATAATATGGGGATTCTATGAGGCGCAAATCTCTCTCCAGCATGTTTTATGTATGTCACAAATGAAGTTCAGATCTTTGGATCTAGTGTTTTTGATGGCGTTTGCTTTCTGGATATGCAAAATAGCCTTCAGGGCTGGATCTGAGGATGCCTCATATGCCAGGTGTAGATCACCTCCCAGTAGTGTGTAGGAGACTAAGGACAGAGATAGGTCCTTTAGACAATGTGTAGGACAAGGGTATTCATGCCTTGGATTCTTCTGGTGAGGAACCTTTGCGGGCATTCCAGCTATAGTTCCATGGATTGGTAGATGGTACATGCTAACGTGGGCATTTTATTCAGTTATCAGTCTAAGTGCTGAGTAGAGTTGTATACCTTTCCTTTGACCTGGATGCCATACCCTTGTCAATACATTGGGTGACATAGAATGTTAAGTTGTCTATCTCGCCTTCATTCTTGCTGGATGGGTTCGGAGCCGACCTCGGCTCCGACTCGGCCACTCTAAAAGCTCGAGAGTTGGTTCCACCGGCTCGAGGCTCCCCTTATATCCCACAATGCTAGGCGAGAGTTACCTCAGATCTCGTTTGCCGCTACAGCTTCGAGGTTGGTTGTTTCTACCGGTTCCTGGTGAGTACTATTTTTCTTGTGAAAATTAGTCTTTAAAAACCCCTTTAAGTTAATATTTTTACTTAGTTAGTGTAGATTAGAAAACTTTTATTCCCTACCCAAAAAAATTTCCGTTTCTTTCCCCATCTTCCCTTGGGCCTATAGGCCTTCCCTTCCCTAGTGGAGTGTGTGTGTTTTTTGTAGTTTTTAAATTACTAGTATTACTACTAAATTTTTTGTGTTAACCTGACAGGGTATAACTTGTGTGTTTGTGTGGGTGTTTGTGTACACTTGTCAGACAAAATGTCTAAAGAAGCAAAGGTCTCCGGATTCAAGAAGTGTGATGCGTGCTGTCAGAAAATGTCTCTGACAGACGCTCACACTTCTTGTGTCTATTGTCTGGGGCCTTTGCACCTGCAGGACTCCTGTGCTGTGTGCCATGGCTTCAGCCCCAGGGTCCTGCAGGAAAGAAAAAATAAATTGATTCTTAGAGGCTTACTGAAGCCAGAGGATTCCCTGTCTGTTTCAACAGGGAAGCCCTCTAAGGCATCTAGGTCTTCGGCTCCGGCTTCTGAGCCGAGACCTCAGGTTTCTCAACCTTGCCTTTATCGGCTCCGGCTGGAGCCGATAAGTCTCAGTCCACAGTTTCTGTGGCTCCTCGGCTCCGAGCCGAGGTTATTGAAGTTCCGTGTCGGCTCCGACCAGACCTCGGAGCCGACAACTAGGAAGAGGTCCAGGTCACCATCTCTTGGCTCCGTTCATTCGGCTCCAGGATCTCCCCTGCTGTCTGAACGGAGCCAAAGGTCTCACTCCTTTAGGTCATCGAGGCTGTCGGATCATGACCTTCAGAGGGTAGTGAGTCGACTACTTAAGTCCGAGGCACTAGCCCAGATGCTTCAGAGCCCGACTCATCAGTCGATGCCTGCCCCGTCCATCAACATTTTCCTCCTTCGACTCTCTTGAGTTCGGAGCCGGGTCGCCCGGAACCGAGACTGTGATTACGTCGGAGCCGATACAATTGTCTTCGGCTCCGCCGGCTCCGTTCTTCTTTGGAAGAATCTCGGCGCCGGACTTCCCTCGTCGGCTCCGAGGGGTGAGTGGAATCGGACCCTTGTCCGACCCCCTCTCCTCTCGGGCTTGCGCTGGTGAGTTCGGCTCCGACATCGGCCTCGAGCCATCACTGTCGGTGCCGAGGGGGTTCTTAGCTCCTCGGAGCGGGGACCTCTGGCTCTGCCTGACAGGGGTGCATTCGAGGTCATGCGGAGTGTGTTAGAGCCTGGCTCTACTCCACAGTCGGCTCCGTCCTCCCCTCCCTCTATGCTGCCTCAGGGTAAGTCGACTCACTCCCTCATCCCGGACCGCAGAGAGCCAGCTCCTCAGGAGCCCCCTGTGGGATTTCATCCTCTTCCATGGCCTCTCCTGATTTGTCAGAAGAACCCCCTCGGAAGAGGAAGTGTAAGAGGAAACACATTGACTCACCTGAGTCCATCACGTCAGACACAGATTTGGATGATTCTGAGGGTTCCCCCGTTCCCCTTCTGAAGATGTCTCATGTGCAGACATTCTGGAGATCCTGAAACAGAGGGGAAATTGGCCAGCCCTCAACCCTTCGGAGGACGAATCTGTGTATCTTGAGGCGTTTGGCTCTCGTCCTTCCACCTCCTGGGTGTCCCTCCCGACCTCCTCATGCAGGTGGTTGCTAAGAAGGCATGGACGGCTCCTGATTCAGTGGACCCCACTCCCAGGAGACCCTCTAAGTTCATCACAGCTCCAGCAGACAAGCAATTTTTAACAAAAGGAGTTTCTGTGGATGCTATGGTGGTAGCTGCTGCCACAAAGAAGGAACTGGCTGATCCTTCAGTACCTGTCCATACACCTAACAAGGAATCGAGGTCCATGGATAGGTACGGGAAGTGGATGTTCTCCTCAGCGACATTTACCATGCGTTCGCTGAACTACCTGTGCCATTTCACTCGTCTTCAAAGGGACTTGATCAAGGAAGCGAGTGAAATGTTAAAGGATCCTACAGCTGCGGGTTTCCAAGACAAGATGAACACGCAGCTGGCTACCCTTAATTCCATATCCAACTCCTCCATGCGCCTCCTTTCTTACGCGGCTGATGGAGCGAGCAGAGACGCAGGGACAGGTGTGGCCTTACGTAGGCACGCCTGGATGCGGCTGTGCAATTTTGCGGACCCTTTCAAGACGTCTTTCACGAACTCCCCTTTTGATGGATCATCTCTTTGGTCCTCAAGTGAAAGAAACCCTGACTAGGTGCGAGACTGATGGCAAGACCCTTTCTGCCGTCGGAGTCCGTTTTTCGACTCCTTCCAGGCCTTACCCCAAAGGCCAGAAGGGTGGAAAGATGTGGTTCCGTAAACAATCTCAAGGGACTTCGCCTGACGCACAGAGTCGTTTTCCTACCAAAGGCAGAGGTGGGAATAACAATGGTAGACGTCGCCCTAGGGGCAGGGGGGGTCCGCAGAACCAGGGCAATCGGGAAGCCTTCCCTGACAAGCCCTTTCAGCATCCCTGAGGTGTTGCCCGACTGCCCATCTTCAGAGGCAGTCGGGGGAAGATTGTCACTGTACCCAGAAGCCTGGCTATTCCTGATTCAAGACAAATGGGTACAGTCCATCATTTCCGAAGGCTATTCTATCCCCTTTCTTCGCTTTCCAAATCAGTCAAAAAAATCCCTTCCAGATGTTCCACCCGCTCAAAGGGATCTAGCAGCTTTGGAAATTTCAAAACTGCTTGCAAAAAGAGCAATTCAGCCAGTGCCAGCAGACCAACAAGGATCCGGAATCTACTCAAGGTTCTTTTTAGTTCCAAAGAAAACAGGGGACTGGAGACCGATATTGGATCTCAGTGTCTTGAACAAATCAGTCAAGAAAACAAGATTTCGGATGGTCACGCTGCAATCCATCCTTCCCCTTTTGGGCAAAGGAAACTGGATGTGCTCTATAGACCTTCGGGATGCGTACTATCACATAAAATGAACAGACGCTCCAGAAGATTCCTCCGCTTCAGGCTGGGAACCAGTCATTTTCAGTTCAGGGCCCTGCCCTTTGGTCTCACCACTGCCCCGGTGTTTACCAAATGCATGGCAGTGGTAGCTTCTCACCTGAGACGACAAGGATTCCAGGTGTTTCCATATTTGGACGACTGGCTCCTCACAGCTCCCACCAAGCATCTCCTTCTGATGGCCAGAGATTATACTTTTCGCGTTTGTCAAAAACTGGGTATTTCAATAAATTGCGAAAAGTCTGTTTTGTCGCCTTGTCGTACTATTACCTACATAGGCAAATCTAGATACTATAAACATGTCTGCAAGGCTAACACATCAAAGGATATCAGACATTCACAAATTGGTATCACTCCTTCTCAACAACAACAGAATCAAAGCCAGGTTAGTTCTAAAGGTGTTGGGAATTATGGCAGCGGCCATACCTCTCCTTCCATTAGCCAGATACCACATGCGGATCCTTCAGTGGATGCTTTTTACTCAATGGTCATACCAGGAACTTCCAATGTCTCACACCATTGTGATCATGCAGGCGTGCAAAAAGCATCTCATGTGGTGGATGTCTTCCCCCCAGCTCCTGTCGGGAAGACCCTTTGTTCCACCTCCTCCGGTTGCTACACTGACAACGGATTCCTCCCTGATCGGGTGGGAGGGGCATTATCAGGGCAGGACAGTCCAGGGCACATGGCAACCAAACGAATGCCACTTGCACATAAATGTTCTGGAGATGAGAGCAGTGCTTTTAGCGTTGCAAGCCCTTCAAGACTCTCTTCCCTTGGGAACAATTGCATTCCAGACAGACAATATGTCTGTAGTGTGGTACATCAACAAACAAGGCGGAACCAGATCATACCCCCTGTGTCGAGAAGCACTCAGACTGTGGCAATGGGCGATTTCTTCTCAGCGTTTTCTGATAGCAACGCACATCCCCGGTAAGTCCAATCATATTGCGGACAAGTTGAGCAGAGCTATTCTCATGCCTCACGAGTGGTCTCTGAAAGACTCTGTAGTGAGAGAAATTTTTCTCAAGTGGGGTCAGCCTTGCTGCGATCTTTTTGCTACTCCCCAAAACAGCAAGTGCAGAGAATATTTCACTCTATTCCCTTTACCAGGCCAACCCAGCAGAGACGCTCTAGTCCAAGTTTGGCCCCGGGGACTTCTGTATGCATTTCCTCCTTTCCCACTGATCTCTCAAGTAGTTCAGAAAGCTATCGCTCAGAAGGCCTCCTTGATCCTCATTGCTCCTTACTGGCCTCGACAAGTGTGGTTCCCCTTTCTACATCGTTTTCTTGGAGCGACCTTGGAATCTGGACCTAGTTCCAGATCTTTTGATCCATCAGTCGGGTCAGTTTCATCGCTCCCTCCCCTCTCTGAACCTCACTGCTTGGTTCCTCCAGTTCCAACCGTAGCCAGGCTTCCTCAATTATCTCACTCTGTTAGAGATATATTGATAGCTTCCCATAAATCTTCCACTCGAAGATTTATTTGAGTAAGTGGAAACGCTTCTCATATTGGGCACAAGGAAAGGACATAGATCCTTTCACCGCTTCCATCCAACTAGTCCTTGATTTTCTAGCTGAACTCTTCCATGCAGGTTCATCTCCATCTACACTTAAGGTTCAATTGGCAGCTATTTCTAACTTCCATGTGGGTATTTCTGAATCTGCCCTAATGTCCCACAAACTTTGCAAAGCATTTTTGAAAGGAGTTTTTCTTCTCAGACCTCCTATAAGAAATCCTCCTTCTCCTTGGGACCTAAATTTAGTTCTTGCTTCTTTGATTCTTTCCCCTTTCGAACCTGCAGCTTCCTGTTCCTTGAAATTGTTATCATGGAAAACTCTTTTTCTGGTAGCTATTACATCAGCTAGAAGAGTTTCAGAGCTTCAAGCACTCAGTTGTCGTCCTCCTTATCTTTTGTTTCATAAGGACAGAGTATCCTTACGAACTAACCCGTCCTTTTTGCCTAAGGTGGTCTCGACATCAAATCTAAACCAAAGCATTGACCTCCCTGTCTTTTTTCCAGAGTATTCCAATAGGTCTGAACAAAAATTACACTGCCTGGATGTTCATTGTCAATTGAGGTACTACTTGGATAGAACAAAACAATTCAGAAAATCTGATCAGCTGTTTGTCTCCTATGCGGAAAGCAGAAAGGGACTTTCAGTTTCAAAGGTATCATTATCCAGATGGCTAACATCCTTGATTTCCCTGGTATATGAAATTAGACAACAAAATTGCCTAATAAACCTAAAGCCCATTCCACCAGAGCTTTGGCTACTTCTTTAGCCTTCCAAGACAGACTGCCTATTGACACCATTTGTGCAGCGGCTACTTGGGCTACTCCTCACACTTTTATTTCTCATTATAAGTTGGATTTAGCTTCTAGGCATAGAGCTAATTTTGGTTCCACTGTTCTCAGGAGTCTGTTCCGTTAGGCCACCCGGGACAAGGTGCTAGGGACGCTGTCCCATCCAGCAGAATGAAGGCGAGATAGACAACTTAACATATAGAAGTTATGTTCTTACCATAACGCTCCATGTTAGTTGTCTTCTTCTCGCCTTCTTCTTCGGCCCCACCCTCCTTCCCCTGGCCTGGACAGACCTAGAGGAGTTGTGATCGTGACCTCTCTTTCTACCACCTCTTTCTTAGGCATATGCTGTTGTGCATATTTCCTGGATCAGGATGTAGGTCACCCTTCTTCTTCCTGTTATTAGAGGTGGACTCTGTTTTAGAATGATTCTGTTACTATTATAAGCTGGGGTTAGCTTACAAACGAGATCTGAGGTAACTCTCGCCTAGCATTGTGGGATATAAGGGGAGCCTTGAGCCGGTGGAACCAACTCTCGAGCTTTTAGAGTGGCCGAGTCGGAGCCGAGGTCGGCTCCGAACCCATCCAGCAAGAAGAAGGCGAGAAGAAGACAACTAACATGGAACGTTATGGTAAGAACATAACTTCTATTTTTCTTACTATCATTGCTACGTGTTGGTCGAAGGCCAGAATACTATCTGCATATGTTCCCAGATCCTCAACTACTGAGTCTGCTTTTAGGGGGGTTTTATCAATGGAGTAATAAACTTGCTTTGACAGTTTCTCAAAGAGCATTCTAAATGCAATGTTATGTTGTCCTTTCTTGCCTTCATTCTTGCTGGTTGAGTTCGGAACCGCTCCGACTCTGCCGCATTCTAAAGCTTGAAGTCTTCCACTTGGCTCATGGTTGAATCCCTATCCCATGATGCACTAGTGTGCTTCCCCAGATCTCGTTTGCCACGCAGCAAGTCAGTGGTCTCCATGTTGAATGTGGCTAAGTCAAACTTTTTTTTCGAATATTTTTCTCTATTCTTCTCAATCCTTTGAATATAATCTATAATAGCTGATAGTGTTTCTCTAGTCGAGTTCAGGATAGTCTAAAGTGTTAGCTTTTATGCTATATTAACTGTTTGGTTGCTGCTTGTTGTTTTGGCCATCTCTTTCTCGTCAGGCCATTCTCACTATCCCGTTTGTTTATCTTTCAACCCACTTTTAAAGGTTAATCTCCAAAAGTGTGATTTTACAATTTCTGCTGAACTTTTGTTGTGTGTTGCACCTATAGCTGCCTGTTTAAGTTAGAGGGCTAACCCCTTCCCTTTGTCATTCAAAAAAGTGTGTCCGTTTGAGTTAGAGGGCCACAAGCCTATTTAAGTTAGAGGGCAACAATGTCTCCCTCCCTTCTTGTCAGTTTCTTAAGTGTGCATTCTGATAATTACCTCTTTATTATTGTGTGCTGTGGTTAGAAATATATATATATATATATATATATATATATATATATATATATATATATATATACACACACACACATACATATTTTTGTGTGCTGTACTTTAAACATTTTATATACACTTAGTAGTAGTAGCAGCGCATCGTGCTTTAACATTTATATAACTTTATTGCTGCTGTTTTAGTCGGAATATTACTGATATAATGTCTAAAGAACAAAAAGAAGTCAAATCATCTGGCTTTAAAAAAAAATGCCAGAAATGTTCACAAAAGATGTCCTTGACTGACAGACACAATGTTTGTGTCTGCTGTCTCTGAGTCATGCACCTGCAAGAATTTTGTAGTATCTGCCACTCGTTCAGTTTGAGAGTTTTGCTAGAAAGAAAGAACAAGTTGATTGTAAGGGGGCTTTTAAAAGTGCCTTTCTCAGAAGCCTTGGAAAGCCAGACAGCCTCCAGCAAATCAGAATCTCCATCTAAATCTGACAGATCTACCAAAAGGTCATCATCATCCTCAGACCATTCAGAGCCAGCCGAAAAGTTTCACAATCAACACACTCTTGAGCCAAAGGAATTTTGGTCTGAGAAGTCTTCATCCTTGCCTCCAAAGTTTTCAGAAACGATGGAGAAACAAATACAGAGCTGGTCTCCTGAATTGACACCGGTCTCCCCTACATTGAGATCGCCTATTCTGCAGAGAGTTACCTCACCAACTCTTTCCTCTCGGTCCTCCAGAAGTTTATCGGACGATGATGTGGCTAGGGTGGCGCGGAGGCTGCTGAAGTCACCGGTGCTGGCCAAAATCCTGTCTGCTCCAGCCCACTTGGATCCAGAGCCAGTGAAGATTCTTTCATCCACTACAATTCCTCCTCTGAGGCAACCTGGAACGTCTGAGGCGGAATGTCTGGAACTGATCATGATAGAACTGTCCATGCCGAGACCCATCGTGGGGATTTCAGAATCATCTGCTCTGACATCTTTGGTGCCATGCGAGATGTCTATTAGCCGAAGCTTTCCGGTTGGGTCCAGGGAGGGAATTTGGGTATGACACTTGGGTCCAAGTTTACCTCTCGGTGCCTTGGCACTGGTGAGCTCTTTGCCAGTGTCAGCTCCCTTGGTCCCGGGGATAACCTCTGCCTCTTTGGAGTCAGAGGTGTCTTCGCATTAGGGGGAGTGGGGTGTTTGAGCTGATGAGGAGTGTGCTGTCTTCCCACACAGCTCTACGTGAAGGTTCCGACATTGTTCCCCCAAAGACACGGGCTTCTGTTTCTACACCATCCCAACCACCGACTGGCGGAGATCCTAGGCCTCAGTTTACCCTATCGGGTGAATTTCCATCTTCCGAAACCTCTCCAGAATACCCTTCTGAAGAGGCCCTCTGGGAGAGACTTTGCAAGAGGAAGCATATTGACTCCACAGAGGAGTCTCTTACATCTGACACTGACCTCGAGGAATCAGAAGGGTCCCCACGGTTGCCCTCTGAGGATATCTCCTTTGCAGATATCCTACAAATCCTTAAGCAGAGAGGCATCTGAAAGCCCATCAATGCTTCCGAGGAGGAGTCTGTGTACCTTAAGGCCTTCAGATCTCACCCTTCAGCCACCTTGTTATCTCTGCCTTTCGATGAACTCATGGAACTAATTAGTTGAAAGATGTGGTAGTCTCCAGACACAGTAGAACCAGTCCCTTGTAGGCCTTACAAATTTATTACAGCCCCAGATGACAAACAATTCCTTTCTAAGGGTGCCACTGTAGATGCTATGGTGGTGGCAGCAGCCACCAAGAAGGAACTTGCCAAAACATTCTCATCTGTCCATCCACCAAACAAGAAGTCTCGTATGATGGACAGATATGGAAGCATGTCTTTTCAGCAGTTTTTGCCCTCAGATCACTGAATTTACTTGGCACACTTCACAAGGCTACAGAGACATCTCTTAAAGGAGCGAGAAGATGCAAGGTGTCCTTTCAGCTATTCACCTTAACTTCCATAGTGTACTCCTCCATGAGCCTCATCTCATATGCAGCAGATGGAGCGGGTAGAGCAGCAGGTTCAGGGGTTTCCCTAAGTAGACATTCTTGGATGCGCTTTTGTAACTTTATGACACCCTTTAAGTCTACCTTTGTCAACGTCCCTTTTGATGGTTCCTCACTCTTTGGACCAAAGGTCAGACACACTCACCAGATGCAGGAAGGAAAGACTCTCTGTGCCATTGCAGTATGTTTTTCTGTACCTTTGAGACCTTATCCTAATGATCAGAAGGGGAGAAATTGTGGTTCAGAAATCCCAGGGAGTTTTTCAAGACGCACTAGGTGAACCTTTCCCCAGGGACAGAGGAGGAAGTAATGGCAGATGCTGCCCTTGTGGCAGAGGGGGTCTGCAAAACCAGGGCGACCGTGATTCCTTTTGTGGCAGGCCCTTCCAGCACTCATGAAGGGAGGCCCACCTATGGAGGCATTTGGGGGGTCGTTTATCTTTGTACCCAGAAGCCTGGCGAGAGAGGAGAGACAGATGGGTACAAAGCATAATAACCAGAGGCTACTGCATACCCTTTTTCCTTTCCATCCCAAGTGTGAAAAACATTCCAGATGTTCCACCCAGTCAAAAGGATCAAGCAACCATAGAGATTCAAAGTTACTAGACTTGAGTCATCCAGAGAGTCCCCGCAGACCAGATAGGATCCGGAACTTACTCGAGATTCTTTTTAGTGCCAAAAAGAACATGGGACTGGAGATCCATCTTGGATCTCACAAATTAAACGAATCTGTAAAAAAGACCAAGTTCTGGATGGTGACACTGCAGTCTATTCTTCCCTTTTTAAGGGAAAGACAATTAGATGTGCTCTTTAGACCTCCAGGATGTGTACTACCACATAAAAATGGACAGGCCATCAAGGAGTCATCTGCGCTTCCAGCTGGGAGCCAGTCTCTACCAGTTTCGAGCTCTACCCTTTGGACTCGCTACAGCCCCCAGAGTGTTCACCAAATGCATGGCAGTAGTTAAGGCTCACTTGAGGCGTCTAGAAATCCAAGTGTTTCCATATCTAGATTACTAGCTCCTAACTGCCACCACCAAGCATCTACTACAACAAGCAAGGGATGCCACTTTACAACTCTGTTCTCAGTTAGGGATTACAATAAATTCAGAAAAATCTGCCTTGTTGCCATCTCAACATATCTGTATAGGCGTGCACCTAGACATGGTGGCAAGATTGCCGGCAGAAAGAGTTTCGTTACTCAGCAAATTTCAAATCTCATGTCAAAGACCAGGGTAAAAGCAAAAACAGTTCTACAAGTCCTGGAACCATGGCAGCAGTGATAACTTTAACTCTGATGCACATGAGAATTCTTCAGTGGCTTCTATTCACCCAATGGTCATTACAAGAACTACCCATGTCCCACCAAATCAGGATCACGGAATCTTGCAAGAGAGACCTGAGATGGTGGCTTCTTTCCAGCCACGTGACAGTAAGTCGTCCATTTCTCCCGCAACAGCCTATAACCACAGTGACCACAGATGTCTGCCAGATAGGGTGGGGGGGATTATCTGGCGAGGACAGTCCAAGGCACCTGGCAGGATCACGAGGCCCATCTGAACATCAGTGTGCTAGAGATGAGAGTTGTGCTCTTGGCATTACACGCATTTCAGAACTCTCTCCCACTAGGAACAAATGCAGTTCAGACAGACAACATCTCAGTGGTCTGGTGCATAAGCAAGAAGGAATCAGATCTTTACCCCCTTTGTCGAGAGGCACTCTGAGTATGGCAGTGGGCAGTGTCTTCCCAATGCTTTCTAGTAGCAATGCACACCCCAGGGAAATCTAACGTGATAGCAGACTCAGCAGGGCAATACTCATGTCTCGCAAGTGGTCCCCAAAGCAAGAGATAGCGGAAAGAATTTTCGAAAATGGGGCCAGCCTTGCTGCGACCTCTTTGCCACCCCCATAAACACCAAATGCAGCAACTATCTTGCCCTAGTCCCCCCTCCAGGGGAGTCACCAAGGGATGCACTGCTGCACGATTGGCCCTTGGGATTTCTTTATGCATTTCCCCCCTTTCCTCTAATACCCAAAGTTATCCAGAAAGCCAAGTAATTGGGAAGCAGGCTGATTCTCATTGCCCTGTACTGGCCTCATCAGATTTGGTTTCCAATTTCTCTGGCTTAATCTTCAGGAGGAACTGTGGGTTCTGGACCATGTTCCAGACCTTCTGACTCATATGTTGGGAGCACACCAACCCTCCCTGCAGACCCTCAAGTTGATAGCTTGGCTGCTCCAGTTCCAAATAGTCAGGCTTCCTACTCATGCCTGCAATAAAGCACATATTAATTTCTTCATATAAGGCCTCAACCAGAAAGTTATATTTCAGTAAATGGAGAAGGTTCTGTTATTGGGCTTCAGACAATATTATTGGCCCCTTTTCTGCTCCGATTAGCTCTATTCTTGATTTCCTGGCAGAATTGTTTCATAAAAGCTCCGCTTCAGCTACTCTAAGTGTTCCATTGGCTGCAATTTCCAGTTTTCATACAAGTGACTTGACTCCAAATTTGATGTCCCACAGATTATGCAAAGCATTTCTAAATGGCACCTGTTTAAGACCTATTAAAGACCCCCTGCCACCTTGGGATCTAAATTTTGTGCTATCTTGTCTGATTCTTCCCCCATCTGAGGCAGCATCAACATGTGATATCAAATTTTTATCATGGAAAACAGTTTTACTGATTGCTATCACTTCTGCCTGAAGAGTCTGAGATTCAAGCTTTATCAGACTTCCTTATATGATTTTCCATAAGGACAGGGCGTCTCTGTGAACTAATCCATCCTTCTTACCAAAACTGAGCTACCAGTTTTTTTCCCCAATTATGGCAACAAGGCAGAATATACTCTCCATCAACTGGACGTGCATAGACAACTACGCTTTTTACACAGAACTAAAGTTTTCAGGAAATCTGATCAGTTCATCTCCTTTTCAGAGGCTAAGAAAGGTGATCCTGTTTTGAAGGTCACACTTTCGCGGTGGCTTTAAAATTGTATTGCATTTATTTACACTTCTAACACTAGAGCTCTCCACTTCAAAATCTAAGGTCACTTCACAAGGGTGATTGCAACATCATTGGTGTATCAAGCTAGGCTGCCACTAGATAACATTTGCGCTGCTGCAACGTGGGCAAAGCCTCACACTCTTATTACTCATTACAAAGTAGACATGGCCTCCAGGGACAGGGCCTCCTTTGGTTTCACTGTCCTGAAGAATATACTGTCGTGAGCCACCCAGGAAATATGGTGCTAGGGGAGCTGTCCCAACCAGTAAGAATGAAGGCAAGATAGGACAAAATAACATAAAGAAGTTATGTACTCACCATAACGTTTCATGTTTGTTGTCCTCCTTGCCTTAATTCTTACGTCCCACCCACCTTCCCCCAGCCTAGCGCTTCTGGAGGACCTAGAGAAATTTTTCTTAATACCAAGGAAGTTTTCTGACTTTCATACTGCTTACTGAAATTTCCCTTAATTCTATAAGGAGTTAATACTTATAAGCATCGGCAAACAAGATCTGAGGAAGCACACTAATGCATCATGGGATAGGGATTCAGCCACGAGCCAAGTGGAAGACTTCGACCTTTAGAATATGGCTGAGTTGGAACCGAGGATCTGTTCCCAACTCAACCAGTAAGAATTAAGGCAAGATGGACAACAAACATGGAAAGTTATTGTGAGTACAAAACTTTTTTTTTATTGTCATTGAACTTTAGGCCATGGCTTTGGCACCACTCATTTGTCTGTGGTAGACCCTCTTGCAAGGTGTTGGTGTCATGGAGGGAATCTATGATGGCTCCCAGTTTGCAGTCATCTGTGAAGTTGGTGAGCCAAAGAGCTTTGACAATAGCCTTGCCTTCCAAAAAATAGATGCCAAAGAGGGGTGTCCCAGCATGGAGCTCTGAGGTACTCCAGTGGTGACTGGTCTCTTGGTGGAGGTTTTGTCACTAATCCTGATTTCTTGTGTCCAATGTGTCAGCCAGCCAGCCAGCAGTCTAGCAAGTTATGTAGGGATTTGTGCCTAGTTTGGAGAGTTTATCAACAAAACACAAGTGAAGTATTGTATCGTATGCCTTAGACAGGTCAAGGTATGTACCATTCAACACTCATCCATTGCCTTGGTGACCCTCTTGAAGAAATGAACTAGGTTGAGTAGGCACGACCTTTCCTTAAAGCCAAACTCAGATGAATCTAGTGTCTGTAGCTTGCCAGTGTTCTTGTTGATCATTTCCGTGATAATTCGTTCCATGGCTTTGCATATTAGATTTGTCAGACTGAGGGTTCTGTAGTTCCTAGAGTCAGTTGATGATCCGCACCTTATGAAGAGGGATGACTTGTGGTCCTCCATTCACTTGGTATGTAAACTGTTTTGAAGCTATAGTTGGAGTGCCTCAAGTGCTCCTGATACGTCATGATATGTTGTCCCATCTTGCCTTTGTTCTTGCTGGTTGGGTTCAGAGCCGATCCTCTGCTCCGACTCAGCCGATTTACTAAAGCTTGAGAGCTTTTTACTGGCTCAAGGCTACCCCTTATCCCAACATGCCTAGCTGCAGCTACCCAGATACCGTTTGTTGCTTGCAGTGTTGAGATTGCTCCATACTGGCTCAGGCTAAGTACTTTGTTTTTATAGTTACTTGCAACTTTTTTGGTAATTGAATGGTTTAATTGACTCGTTAGAGCATGTATCTTTCTTCGTTAGTCTAACGACCCCTTTCTCTGCTCTTTGTGGTATTTTTGGCAGTCATTTTCTCTTTCAGGCCTGCTTTTCCCTTAGAGCCCATTTAAGTTGGAGGGTTCCTTCCTTTCTTCACCCTTTCTCTGGGATTGCCGTCGTAGAGGCTCTTCCATCGGGGGAGTTGCCATTTAAGTTAGAGGCTCTCCCCCTTTTTCCTTCCTTCCGTAAAAAAAAAATAGTTTTAAATGTTTTTTCCTTTGTGGTTATCAGCCTGTTTACTTCTGCTTGTTGTAGGATGTGAGTGATAGGTTTTCTCTGTGGAAACTTTTTTCCCTGACTACTGCTAATTATGTCTAAAGAGTTTAAACCCTCTGAGTATAAAAAATGCGACCCGTGTTGCCAGAAAATGTCCCTTACGGATGGGCATGCGAGTTGCGTTTATTATTTAAGGGCTGTTCACCGCAGGACTCTTGTTCCATCTGTCATGCTTTCAGTTCCAGAGTCCAGCAGGAAAGAAAACCCTCAAGATGCCTCATCTCAAGGTCCTCAGCCAGCCAAAGTGTCCGAGAAACACTCCAAGCCATCCGTTCCGAGCTCGGAACAAACAAAACTTGCTGAGAAGTCTTCGGCTGTGTCGGTCCCCATCATTGGATCCGACAAAGCTAAGTCTCTGGTGGCGCCATCTATGTCCTCGGAGCCAGTCCGGATCCATAAGAGATCAAAGTCTCCCTCTTTGGGGCCGGTACGCTCCTCTCCACAATCTCCGCTGCTGCAACCTGGAGCGGGCATTCACCAGTCCTCTTCACACTCCTCTTGGTCCTCCAGACTTTCGGATCACGACGTGGAAAGAGTGGTCAACAGGCTCCTTAAGTCACAGGCACTTGTTAAATTACACTCAAGTCCAGCCCATAAGGATTCCGCTCCTTTGGCCCTCACAGCTTCTCCATTGATTCTTCCTCCTGACTCTCTCGGGCTTGGAGCCAGAGTGCATGGAAGTCTTGGTGGTTGAACAATCAGCTCATATTTCTTTTCCGTTATTGGTTCCAACTACTGCACCGATCTGCTCGATGTCTCAGTCCATCGAGGGGTCTGGGCACCGAAGCGCTCTCGCCAGCTCCGAGGGGAGAAGTGGCATCGAACCCTTGTCTGACCCCAGTCTCCCTCTCGGAGCTTCGGCGCAGGTGATCTTGGCTCCTACATCGGCCTCGGAGCCCTCGCTCCCGGTTTGAAGATCATCTCCAGGCTCTTTGGATCCAGAGACTCCTTCGACTCAGGACCATGGCGCTTTCGAGGTGGTGGAGTGTGCTGTCTCCTGAGACTGCTCCACCCTCTGCTCCATTGGCTTCTTCTCCCTTGGTACCTGTGCCGGCCTTTGTCCCTCCTCCTGCAAAATGTAGGGAACATGTAACCCAGGACGCCCCACTGGGTGACCCCACTACTTCTGAAACCTTCCCGAACATTCAGAGGAGGTCCCTCAGAAGAAGAAATTCAAGAGGAAGCATCTATAGTCCCCTGAGTCTATCACTTTGGTATGGACTTGGATGATTCAGAAGGGTCCCCCTCTGAGGATGTCTCTTTCAGACATCTTGGAAATCCTCAGAGGGGTGGCTGGAAGTCCATAGGCCCTTCTGACGATGAGTCCGTATACCTGGACACATTTGGTTCCTGACCCTTCTCCTCTTGGGTGTCTCCGCCTTTCGACCCACTTTTGTCGGTAGTGAGTCGAAAGGCGTGGAGCACTCCAGAGACCATGCAACCTTTTCCGAGGAAACCTAACAAATTTATTACAGCTCCTGAAGAGAAGTCTTTCCTCTCCAAGGGAGTCCCTGTTGATTCCATGGTGGTGGCAGCAGCCACCAAGAAGGAACTTCTGGAAACTTCATCTGTCCATCTACCGAGTCTCGTACAATGGACAGGTATGGGAAGTGTGTTTTTTTTCTTCAGCGACCTTTACTCTCAGATCGCTGAATTACTTGTCACATTTCACACGTCTTCAGAGGGATCTCCTAAAGGAGCTAGGAGATATCCTGCAAGATCCTACAGCTGAGGGAGTTGCGAACAGGGCAGCTTCCCAGCTTGCGACCTTGACCTCTGTGGTAAACTCCTCCATGAGGCTATTTCTTATGTGGCAGATGGAGTGAGTAGGGCAACAGGTACCAGAGTAGCTTTAGAGAGACACTTCTGGATGCGCCTTTGTCAATTTGTGGAACCCTTTAAGTCTTCATTTACCAACACCTCCTTTGGTGGCTTGTCCTTGTTTGGGCCTCAGGTAAGAGAGACTGTCACCAGGTGTTAACAGGATGGCAAGACTCTCTCTGCAGTAGGGGTCCATTTTTCCACTCCATCTAGACCCTATCCTAAGGGTCAGAAGAGTGGGAAAATGTGGTTCCGATAATCCCAGGGATCTTCGCCTGACACACATGGTGATTTTGCCCCTAGGGGCAGAGAGGGAAACAATAATGGAAGATGCAGCCCTTGCGGCAGAGGGGTTCCGCAACAGCAGGGTAACAGATACTTCTTTCACAAAAACAACGAAAAAGAGCAAAGGCAACAGCCTAAAAAACAACGCCAGTTCATAGAAGAAATTTATTACAGCTTAGCGCCTCGGCATAGTAGCCTTCAATGAGTATAATTACAAACACACACCCACTCCAATATATAACATAATTAATCAAACAATTAAATCAATTAACCAATAAAAATATATAATAACATTTAAAAGGGAAATATCTAGGTTACAAAAAAGATGCAATACTAGTCACACAAATTTATAATAAACATTTTAAATTTACTTCCAAATTCAAACCATTAGGAGACATAGTATTATACTTCAAAATATAAATGGTTTCTTTAAATAACAAAATATTTTTAATTAATTTATCATCTCCAGTTCTAATGAAAATATTTTCTAAAACACAACATTCAAACATTTCTATATTACTGTTATGACATTCCATAAAATGTGCAGCAATAGGGCTAGTTAGTACTCTTTTTTTGATATCTCTAACATGCTCCTGCATTCTAGTTTTAAATTTTCTTTTTGTCTCACCAATATAGTATAATTTACAGGGACATCTAACACAATAAATAACCCCTACAGAATTACATGAAAAATTATTAGTAGGAATAAATGGAATACCATTAATATTGTCAAAATATGGTTTAATAAATTTACATATATTACACTGGCCACAAGGATTGGTACCTACTGTAATCAAATTTGTATATATATTATCTAATGGAGAAATATAGGGCTACTATGCCGAGGCGCTAAGCTGTAATAAATTTCTTTTAACAGATACTTCTTTCTCTGCTAGGCCCTTCCAGCACTCCTGAAGGGAGGCCCCGCTGTCCACCTCTGTAGGCAGTCGGGGGCAGACTATCACTGTACCCTGCAGCCTGGCAATCTTATCACGAGGGAAACATGTGTACTGTCGATAATATCCATGGGCTACAAAATTCCCTTTGCCCAGTTCCCCTCAGAAGACAAATATTCTATCCCAGATGTTCCACCCAGTCTTAGGGATCATGCAATCCTAGAGGTTAAAAGATTGCTACAAAAAAGAACCATCCAGGAAGTCCCCGCAGACCAAATCGGATCCGGAACTTACTCAAGGTTCTTTTTAGTTCCAAAGAAGACAGGGGACTGGAAACCAATCTTGGATCTCAGCAAAGCTAAACCAATCGGTAAAAGACAAAGTTCCGGATGGTGACACTGCAGTCCATTCTTCCCTTCTTGGGTCAGGACAATTTGATGTGCTCTGTAGATCTCCAGGACACGTAGTACCATATAAAAATGGGCAGGCAATCCAGGAGATTCCTACGCATCTGGCTGGGAGCCAGTCATTATCAGTTCAGGGCCTTGCCCTTTGGTCTCAGCACAGCCCCCAGGGTGTTCAAGTGTATGGCAGTGGCCACAGCTCACCTGAGGCATCTAGGATGCCAGGTGTTTACATATCTAGATGACTGGCTCCTCACTGCTACCACCGAGCATCAACTAATCAAGGCACAGGACTACACAATCCAAACTTGTCTCCAGTTAGGCATCACAATAAATTACGAAAAGTCTGCCTTGTCACCTTGTCAGTCTATTACCTTTATAGGGGCAGACTTAGATACAAGACGCATTATAGCAATATAGACAGGGTGTCAGCCATTCATCAAGAAGTTCCCTTTTTCATAAATAAGATGAGAGTTGAGGCAAGACAAGTCTTATAAGTACTAAGCTCAATGGCTGCAGCTGTTACGCTATTTCCTTTAGCACGCTTCCACATGCGGATTCTGCAGTGGCTTCTTTTCACTCAGTGGTCTTTCCAGGAATTGCCAATGTCACACATGATCTTGATCACGGAATCGTGCAAAAAGGATCTACTATGGTGGCTGGTCTCCTCCAGGTGACTCTGGGCAGATACATTCTAGACCCATATCCGGTAGCTACAGTGACCACGGCTGCTTCCCAGAAAGGGGGGGGGGCATTATCTGGGATGGACTGTCCAAGGACTGTGGCAACCTCATGAGTACCATTTACGCAATGATGTTCTAGACATGAGAGCGGTGCTACTGGCGTTGCAAGCACTTCAAGACTGTCTACCTATAGGGACCATTGCAATCCAGACAAATGATATGTCAGTGGTATGGTAAATCAGTAAGCAGGGCTGAACCAGATCTTACCCCTTGTGTCGGGAGGCACTTCGAGTATGGCAATGGGTGATGTCTTCCCAACATTTTCTGATTGCAATGCACATTCCTGGAAAATCCAGTGTGATAGGGGGCAGGCTCAGCAGGGCTATTCTCATGCCTCACGAGAGTGGTCTCTGAAGCAAGAAGTTGCGGACTTGATTTTCCGCAAATGGGACCAGCCATGCTGCAATCTTTTTGCCACTCCCCTAAACAACAAATGCAGCAGCTACTTCACCCTAGTTCCCCCTCCGGGACAGTCACCCAGGGATGCACTTGTTCACGATTGGCCTCTGGGACTGCTGTATGCTTTTCCACCTTGCCCTCTCATTCCAAAGGCACTTCAGAAAGCAAAATCATTGAGTTGCAAACTCATCCTCATTGCTCCTTACTGGCCCCATCAGATATGGTTTGTTACTTCACCATCATCTTCAACCGGAGCCTTGTATACTGGACCCAGTTCCGGACCTCCTGATGCATCAGTCAGGTGGGCTGCACCCATCCCTTCAAACTCTCAAGCCGACTGCTTGATTACTTCACTTCCAGTCTTAGCCAGGCTCCCAAACATTTTCCTTGCTGTACAACACATACTAGTGTCCTCCCACAAGCCCACTACTAGGAGGATTTACACTAGCAAATGTAAGAGGTTCTCTTACTGGGCCAAAAGAAATAACATTGATCCTTTTATGGCTCCTGTTCACAAGATTCTTGACTTTCTGGCCGAAACCTTCGAAAAAGGGGCAGCTGCATCTACTACTAGGGTCCAATTGGCTGACATCTGCAATTTACATGTAGGAGACTTGGGTTCAAACATTGTCCCATAAGTTGTGCAGAGCATTCTTATGAAGCACAATGCTTTTACGGCCCCTGGTAAGAGAATCCCCCCCCCCGGGACCTAAACTTGGTTTTAGCTTAAATGATTCTGCCCCATTTGAACCAGCAGCATCTTGTCCCTTGAAGTTTGTCTTGGAAAACCCTCTTTGGTTGCTATAACCTCAGCTAGACGGGATTTATATGCTTTGTCTATTTGCCCGCCGTATCTCATTTTTCACAAAGATAGTGTCTCTCTAAGGACCAGTCCTTCATTCTTGCCTAAAGTTTGTTCTGAGAACAACTTAAATCAGTCCATTGAGCTTCCTGTGTTCTTCCCAATTATGGCAACAAGGCAGAGTATAAATTACACCAGTTGGATGTTCATAGACAGTTACATTTTTATTTACACAGGACCAAAGACCTCAGAAAATCAGGCCAATTGTTCATATCCTTTGCTGACAGTAAGCAAGGTTATCCAGTTTCTAAAGTGACATTATCAAAATGGCTGTCAGACAATCACTTATCCGTGTGGTTTGCGAAAAAAGATGCTTCCAGGAAGACCCAGAGGACATTCAACCAAGGCCTTGGCCACCTCTGTTGCCTTCCAGGCTAAATTAACTTTAGATTCAATCTGTGCAGCAGCAACATGGGCAAATCCTCATACCTTTATCTCTCATTACAAAGTGGATGTGGTCTCCCGGAACAGGGCATCCTTTGGTTCCACGGTCCTGAAGAGCTTGTTCCAGTGAGCTACCCAAGAACCAGGTGCTGGGGATTCAGTCCCAACCAGCAAGAATGAAGGCGAGATGGGACGACATAACATAAAAAAGTTATGTACCTACCATAACGTTCCATGTTTATCCTTCATCTCGCTTTTCTTGCGTCCGCCCCTCCTTCCCCCTTCCTGGAGGTTCGAGAGGAGTTATTTATTGGTTACACTGGCTGAGTTTCCTGCTGACATACCAGGTTATTTAACCATACATTGTCTTTTCCTCTATCCTTCCTATCTTGATGTACAAGAGCTTAATAAAAAAAAAAAAAGTTTTTTTTTTTGTTGTTGTTGTTGTTATACTATATATGTCTAATGTGGGCTATTACAAGTGAGAATCTCGGTAGCTGCCGCTAGGCATGTTGAGATAAGGGGTAGCCTTGAGCCAGTAAAAGCTCTCGAGCTTTAGTAAATTGGCTCCGAACCCAACCAGCAGAAAGGAAGGTGAGATGAAAGACAACAAACATGGAATGTTATGCTAGGTACGTAACTTCATTTTTTAGACTTTTTAGGTTAGTGCCCCCTGAGGCAGTGTTTTTGGCCTTAGCAAGCACCAGAAACTGATCCTTGCTAAATAGTTTGGGGGGAGTATGCTAGAAAGGATTTCATAGGAGATGGTGTTGGGGGTGAATTTATCAGCCCGTAGATTTGTTGCGTGTCCCTCATCAGTGAAGGTGGTGCTGTTTGTCACCAGTTTAGCACACTTGCTGTGTGCTACCTTTAAGGTTCTGGACAGAGCTGCAGAAGGCCTTGTGATTGTCCTTAGCTTGACAGGCTATCGTGACCTTGTAGTTGGCCTTTTTGGACTTAATTAGGCCTCTTAGTTTCTTGTTTATTTGAATCAATGAGCTTTTGTCTTTATGGGGTCACTCTTTCTGATTTTGGTGATTACTTTTTTCTTATTTTGTATACCTGTTGAGGTGAGGATTCCACCAGTGGAGTTTGTTTTTTGGTGTTTGGGCTTATGCATGGTAGATATGGCAGCCATTTACATGTTTGTACAGGATTACTATGAATACTTCTGCATAGGTAGCTGGGGTCTTGGTTGGGAGGAGCCTGGAATTTTGACAGACTGTCACCTTATAGGATGTTTGCCTTAGAATAGTTTCTAACTTTTACAGGTATAGTTGGGTTTTCCCAACTAATTTGTATTTCGAGGGAGACAGCTTTGTGATCCACCCTCAGTAGTGAGGATGTGAAATGCTTTTCCATGATGGTGAGTACTAGATCCAGTATGTTTGATCCTCTGCTTGGAGGATGCATTATCTGGTCCAGGACGTTTGTGTTAAAGTCCAGGAAGCTTTGTGCCTGTGAGCTTGAGCCAGTGTGTGCTTCCCAGTCTATAGAAGGATGGATGAAGTCGCACATGAATAGGGTATTTGGTTGAATGGTGATTGCCTGTAATAAGTCAAGGTAAGAGTTGAGACTCTTGGGGCATAGATGGTGACCTGTAGCTAGTTAGGATATGGTAAGGGACCTTACCTATGGTGACTTGTGTGTGACGAACCCCATGGTGTCATCCTGTTTAGCCAACCTGGATATATATTTGTTGTTCACCTGGATCAAAATGCCTCCACCTTTAGTCCCTATCTATGCTGTTATTGGTCTAAATGTGTGGTAGGCACTGTAACCTTGTACTGCCTGACTGCTTTCTATGGCTTTAAACCAAGTCTTGGTAATGACACAGATGTCTGCATTCTCCAGAGTGAGGAGGGCATGTAGGATGTGGTGTTTTTTTGTTTAGACTCCTAGCATTGAATAGTAACACCTTACGGTTATTTTGAGTTTTTTTAACAATATTGGTAGCTTTATCATTTTGGCTTTGCCAAAGAAAGCTTTAAGGGGTGGTTGAAGGTTTAGCCAGTATCTGTCTGAAAGCCTAGGTGGGCCAGGTGCAGACCATCCTTGGCAAAGTAATATGGTCTCTCTATGTCCTCCCATGCTGACATATATTTGCTCCCCCTAGAGTGACACTAGAAACTAAGCCAATTATTAAAATCAGTAATTTTATTTCCATACTGTGCCTTCACCCTTGATGAAGGTAGAATGCTGCTCATTGCAAGGTATGTGCCTGTTTGTAGCATATATTCGCAGAGTTCCATAAATTAAAGTCTCTTTTCATGTAATCCAATGAGGTATGTCTCAGGTTATTTACTTCCACATGGATTGTCAATGATTCATATTGGTACCTGGATTACAGCGACTTGAGTGCATGATATTGCGGATCCTGACTCCATATAGCTAACTACCCATTATCTTCTTTTGCCTGACCTGGTGAGTGGGGCATGTGTGTGTCATACAATGGAGTCCCCAGTGACGAGAGTATTATAGTGTTTGATTGCCTTATGGGCTTCATTCTGTAAGGACTATTACATGTAGGCTTATGTGTGATGTTTGGTGTTGCTTTTGGTGTGTGGTTAGTGATTGCTGAAGGAAAGTGTTGCCATTAGACAGCTTAGGAGGCCTTTGAGGTTTGGGAAGGTTTCTTTTAAGTACCTCAGTATAAGATCTATGTGAGTGGTGAGCAGTATATGTGAAGGATATTGAGTTTGTGTTCTTGACAGCCTAGTTTGTTAGCCTGATTTTTGACTCCATGAAAGTTGTGTATTACACCTTTTGCTTACTGTGTTAGCTGCTTTAAGGATTAACTGGTGGTCTGAGAACTTGTCAATTGCTGCATTGTCTCAGGACATGCATATATACCAAGCTGGCCACAGAGTGCTTGTCATATAATTTCCTTTCCATTTCCTCTATCTTTTTTATTCAGGCTTGTAGCTTTACAAGAAAAATGTAATAATTTTAAGTTAATAGCAACCTTCTTTAGAAAGCGATGAGTTCTGTTTCTAAAATGTAATTTCTTTAGTGACTTTGGTGGTGTGTATCCCTTGAAAAATAATTCTAGATTTTAAGTTGTTCTATCTTGCCTTCATTCTCAATGATGGGTTCGGAGCCGATTCTCGGCTCCGACTCAGCCAAATGCTAAAGCTCGAGGTCTTCAAACAGCTTGTGGCCTACTCCCTATCCCATGATGCAGTAGTGCTTCCCTCAGATCTCATTTGCTGCTGCAACAGATCAGGAACTCTTCGACAGCTCTGGCCAGTATTGTTAACAATCTTTGTATTTTCTCTTGACAATTTCTTGGTGTTGATATATACGTTAAAACTTAGGATTTTTATGTGAATTTTCAGTGTTTGATAGTTGTATTAGAGTGCTTTTTCTATGATTTTGGGGCTGCTTTTTTCTAGGCCTATTTATATTTATCTTAGAGTTTAGTTAGTTAAAGCAACTTTCCTCCCTATCCTTTCTGTCTGCTTTAAAGTATTAAGCCCAGTTTTTTTATTAGGGCAGTAGTAGGTCATTTTATAGTGTTAGATTAAACTTGTAAGTTTAATTCAGCCCTGTGGTGGTGTTAGGGTTGTATTATTATTATACCTTTGAACAGCATTGTGCGCTTTTTATAGTTAGTACCGTAGTTTCTTGTAGTCTAGCATTAGACCCTGTTTTTATTGGGGCTATTATTGCTGTTACTGATATTGTGTGCCTTATAGTTACATAGTGTGTACTGTTGTATTATATATTGTATTATATAGTTAGAGCCCCACATTTTTTTCTTTGGAGCTATTATTAGATAAGAGTGCTTTATCATGTCTGAGAAAGCTAAATCTGGCTTCAAGAAATGTCCCAAATGTGGACGAAAGCTGTCCATCACAGATGGGCACACAGACTGTGTTTGTCTAGGTGAACTTTACCTTCAAGAAAATTGTGCCTTCTGTCACTTTTAGTTCTCGCATTCTCCATGAACGCAGGAGTAAATTAATGGCGAGAGGTTTATTAAAATCTTTTCAAGAAGCCTTGAATAAGGACAAACCTGCTAAGTCTTCAAACATTTTATCTTCCAGCTTGTCCTCGGAATTCGGAGCTGAAAAAGAGCTCAAAGATATCTAAATGTAGCTGGACTACCACCTCGGCTCCAATGCCTATGGAACCGGAGGTGGTGGTTGTCAGTAGGAGCCTGTCCCCAGTATTGGAATCGGTATCTCCCACTCTGAAGTCTCCAAATTTGCAGTCAGAGGCCTCCTCTATAGCTTCCTGGTCCTCAAGACTGTCTGATAAGGATGTGGTTCGAGTGGTGCAGAGGCTTTTGTAGTTACAGGTGCTAGCAAAAATTCTGTCGGGTTCGACGCTTAGGGCTTCGGAACTGACCAAGACCCAGCCTATTTCTTCAGTTCCTCCGATTTGACCTGAAGTTTCTGAGCCAGAGTATTCGGAACCGATGATTGTGGAACCGCCGGAGCTGACACCTTTGGGTTCTTACTACTCTGACTTTTTCTGTACCTACCTTAGAGTATAGGAGCTGACACTCAGGTCCGGAGAGGATAGTCATACCGATCTTTCGGTGCCGACTCTGCTTCTCAGGGCCTTGGCTCGGGTGAGTTCGGCACCTACCTCGGGCACAGAGCCACAAAATCAGGGTGACTGGGATCAGTTCTTTGGAAAGCCCTACCAGCGTTCCTGAATGTAGGCCTGTCTGTCCGTCTCTGGAGGCAGTCGGGGGATGCTTATCTTTGTACCCAGACACCTGGCTAAAAATCACAAAAGATCATTTGGTACAAAGCATAATATCCAGAGGATACACCATTCCCTTTGCTGCACCTCCACCCCCTGTGAAAAAAATTGCAGACGTTCCACCCAATCACAGGGAACAGGCAACCATACAGATTACAAGGTTGCTAGAAAGAGAGTCATCCAACCAGTCCCAGCAAATCAGAGAGGATCCGGAACTTATTCAAGGTTCTTTTTAGTTCCATAGAAAACAGGGGACTGGAGACCAATTTTGGACCTCAGCAGATTGAACAAGTCTGTCAAAAAAAGTTTTGGATGGTCACGCTACAGTTTATATTTCCTTTCTAGGAAATGATGATTGGATGTGCTCAATAGATCTCCAGGATGTGTACTACCATATAAAGATGGCCAGACCATCCAGGGATCATCTGTGCTTTCGGCTGGGAGCCAGTCAGTTTCAGGCTCTGCCCTTTGGTCTCACTACAGCCCCCCAGAGTGTTCAAATGCATGGCAGTAGTCATGGCTCACCTGAGACAGGATTCCAGGTGTTTCCATATTTAGACAACTGGCTCCTCACCGCCACCACCAAGCATCAACTCATACAAGCAAGGGAGACAGCCTTAGATCTTTGCAGTCAATTGGATATTACTGTAAACTGGGACAAAACTGCTTTACAGCCATCCAGACGTACCGTTTTTATAGGAGCAGATCTCAACACAGTTTCCATGACCATAAAACTTCCAATGGAAAGACTGGTAAGCCTTTGACAATAAGTTCTCGACCTCATCCCCAACAGAGAGCCCCAGTTTCAGTAGTGCCCAAATTTGTAAGGACCAAATGCACATGCGGCTACTGCAGTGGCTTGTTTTCACACAATGGTCTTGTCAGGAACTTTGTGTCTTATCCCATTATAATAAAGTCATGCAAGAAAGATCTTCGTTGGTGGCTGACCTCTCCTCAAATGACAATAGGATGTACCTTTGTTCTACCAACCCCTGTTGCCATTGTGACCACAGATGCCTCCCTGATAGGGTGGGTGGGGGGAATTTTCAGGGAAGGACAGCCCAAGGCACAAGGAGAATCACGAGGCTCATCTGCATATCAATGTCCTAGAAATGAGAGCAGTACTTCTAGTATTGCAGTCCTGTGTTGCAGTCCTTTCAAAACTTTCTCCCTCTAGGGACTATTGCAGTACAGACGGGCAACATGTCAGTGGTCTAGTACATAAACAAGGAGGATCCAGATCATACCCATTATGTCGAGAGGCCCTGAGAGTATGGTAGTGGGCAATATACACCCAGCGCTTTCTGATAGCAACGCACATACCGGCGAGGTCCAGTGTGATAGCAGACAAGTTGAGCAGAGCAATTCTGTTGCCTCATGAGTGGTCCCTGAAAGAAGTAGTAGCAGAAAGGATATTCTGCAGATGAGGCCAGCCTTGCTGTGACCTCTTTGCAATCCCCACCAACACCAAATGCAGCAACTAACAAAAACAATAACAACAACAACAAAACACTAACAATAACAACAAATAAATAGGAGCGTTATACAGAAATAAGCAACTTCTCACCAAAGCAGCAAAGATTTCAGTAGCAAATTCCCACCTTATCTCCACCTTACTTTGACTCCACAATATATACCAACCTAAGGCAATGCAATCTAAACAAGCTAGAGACCTGCTACAACAAAATCGCCAAATTCGCCGCAGGGGCATCCTACCGTAGTCACCACTGTCTCTCACTTGCTGAACTGGGCTGGCCTGAACTCCTTCACCTCCTTCAGTGGTATCAACTCTCACTCGCCCACAAGCTAGTAAACCAGCCACTAAATGTCCCATCCCACCAGAATCTACTCCAACCCTATTGCACCACCAGACCACTAAGATCCAGCAACAAAAATCACTTGCAGATCACTAAAGCCAATAACTCTGCTGGTGAAGCACTATTCTCTTGCACCATAGCCAAATTATGGAATTCCCTCCCACCCACAATTACCTCCATACCATCATGCACCCACTTCAAAACTTTACTAAAAGCGCACCTAAAAACATGCTGGCTATGCCCTTGCAACTCCCACTCTAATATTACCCACCCCATCCAACCACTACCTTTCTTTCCACTCCACTAACTACCTTGATTATAGAAAACTCAGATGCTCATAAGCCTAGTACTTATTATACAGCAGGAACTTCTTCTTGTAACATTTGTTAATGTCTGTTATGTACTTCACAGATAAAGATTCTAGTTGTCTACTGATGTACTATGTTCTTCATCTGTAAATATGTTGTAAGTAATTGCTATGTAAATTGTTAATCGCTATGTAATCCAGTGTAACTACTGTCTGTTTATTTTAACTGTGGAGCTTTTCTCCCCGGGCCTCTGCTGAAAATGGACCTATGTCCAGTCAGACACACTCGGTCAACAAATATAAATAAATAAAATAAATAAATAAATCAACTACTTTGCTCTGATCCCCAACTCGGGGGATACCCCAAGGGATGCACTTGTACACAGTTGGCCCCCAGGACTTATTTATGCCTTTCCCCCTTATACCCAAATTCCTACAGAAAGCCAGCACTCTAGGAAGGACCATTATTCTGATAGCCCCTTACTGGCCTTGACAAATTTGGTTCCCCTTTCTGCAGTTTTATCTGCTGGAAGAACCAAGGATTCTGGACCCAGTTCCAGATCTGATGCATTCATCAGGGGCTCTTCATCCTGCAATTCATACCCTAAAGTTGACAGCTTAGCTGCTCCAGTTCCACAAATAGCCAGGTTCCACAATTTATCACCTGCAGCACAGAACATCCTAATCTCTAATCATAAATCTTCTACGAGGAAACTATACCTTAGCAAGTGGAAAAGATTTTCCATATGGGCATCAAGTAATAATGTTGACCCATACATGGCTTCGATTTCTTCCATTTTAGAGTTTGACTAAACTGTTTCATGGAGGAGCGGCTGTGGCAATCCTTAGGGTTCAATTGGCAGCAATTTCTAATTTTCATTTTGGTGATCAATAGACCCCCATCATGTCTCACAGATTTTCTAAAGCCTTCCTTAAGGGTACTCTTCATTTGAGACCACCTATTAGAACCCTAGCCGCTCCATGGAATCTGAATTTTGTGCTCTCACGTATCATTTTACCCCCTTTGAACCTGCATCATATTGTGATTTGAAATACCTATCATGGAAGACCATTTTCCTAGTAGCTATTACTTCCGCTCGAAGAATTTTGGAATTACATGCCTTGTCCATCAAAGCCCCATACTTGATTTTTCATAACAACAGAGTAACACTGAGAACAAATCCTTCATTCCTACCTAAGGTTTGTTCTGAAACAAATCTTAACCAGACTGTAGAATTACCTGTGGTTTTTCCCCAAGTATACAACAAAATGGAACACTTTGCACAAACTCAATGTCCATAGTCAACTTAGATTCTATTTAGACAGGACTAAGGACTTCAGAAAGTCTGATTGACTTTTT
Source organism: Protopterus annectens (assembly GCF_019279795.1). Lineage (NCBI taxonomy): Eukaryota > Metazoa > Chordata > Ceratodontiformes > Protopteridae > Protopterus > Protopterus annectens. Next base: position 1,301,945,690 of record NC_056732.1, read on the forward strand.
GTCTCCTTTTCAGATTCAAAGAAGGGTACTTCTGTGGTAAAAAAAAACACTTTGTCAAAATGATTGTCAGATTGTATTTCTTTCACGTACAGTTCTGCACACATGGCACTAAATCAGAAAGTTAAAGCTCACTCAACCAGGGCAGTTTTCACATCTTCAACCTTTCTAGCAAGGGTACCTGTAGATAACATTTGTGCAGCAGCCACATGGTCCTCACCTCATACCTTTATAATAGGATCATAGGAGATTACTAGGCTATCAACCCGGAGGCCATTTTAAGCCTAGCCATTTCACCCCAATGTAATACCACGAAAATGCTAGTAATACCCAAGACTGCATTTACTGATGACTGCTCATATCCAGGATGGTTGTAGGCACTATCTCCAGTAAGAATTTACAGTTCCCCATCCACTCATCCAGGTTCCTCTTGAACAGTGTCATGGAGGTGCTCTGTTTCACATGAATTGGTAACCTGTTCCAAAGACACGGCAGATACTGGGAGAAATCTGTCACTCATTGCCATTTATAAATAAATAAATAATAATAGGATGATGATTTATTTATTACCCATTACAAATTGGATAGGACCTCCAAGGACAGGGCCTCCTTTGGTTCTATGGTTCTGAGGAATATACTTCCATGAGCCACCCAAGGAGATGGTGCTTGGGTCGCTAACCCATCAGTGAGAATGAAGGTGAGATAGAACAACTTCACATAAAGAAGTTATGTAGTCACCATAACGTTCCATGTGAGTTGTTCATCTCGCCTTCATTCATACGTCCCACCCACCAACCCCCTACCGTTAAAGTCTTGAGGGCCGGGAAGTTCAGACAAATCGTAGTGATGCTTTGTCCTTATCAACAGTATTCTTATTTCAATGCCTATGTACTTTAGTTATCAGTATGACTGGGAAAACAAGATTTGAGGGAAACACTATTGCATCATGGGATAGGGAGTAGGCCATGACCTGTTTGAGGACCTCGAGCTGTAGCATCTCGGCCGTGTCTGAGCTGAGGATCTGCTCCGAACCCATCAGTGAGAATGAAGGCAAGATGAACAACTCACATGGAACGTTATGGTGAGTACATAACTTCTTTTTTTTCTTATGTATTCGCACAGGAGTATGTATTTCCTGACTGTAGCATTCAAACTGATGTCTTTTCCTTCCATTCCACAGTGGCTGGATTATCAGCTCTGCCTCTGATCCATCTTCAGCCACTCTGACTTTGGATAGAATCCTCAGGCTCCTCCTGTTACCTACAGCCCCTGCAAGAATCAAATTACCTCAGATTTCATTTGCTATGGATATAATCCCCTTTGCACAAACTAGATTTTTGAGATAAGTTGAATTTCTGTAGTAGTTTCTCTGCTCTTCTGTGAGGTTTATCCTCTCTTCCTATTTCTCTCCCTTTGTTTACCAAAAAAAAATGTTTTAGGATATATATTTATGTAGATTTTGTATCCTCATTCTGTTTGTTGCCTTCTGATGCTCTAATGTAAAAACTTTCTTAGTTAACTTTTAGTGTGTTCTTCTCTAGAGTAGTAGTTATAGCAGACTGCAGCTAAAGTTGCAGTTCATATTACGGTTTTGCTTGATGGTGTTATTGATTTGTTAACCTTGTCGGATAAACCTTCAGGTTTCAAAAATTATGCGGTTTATGGCCACAAACTCTTCACCTCAGATGCACACACCAAGTGTATTTTTTTGTTTTGGAGCTGCCCATCTGGACGAACAGTGTCCAGTTTGTGTAGGTTTTGAGCATAGAGCTGTTGTGGAGAAAAGAGAAATAAACACGTTATCAAGGGGCTTTTCTCCATGGGACAAGTTCCCCCTTTTCATTCCTCTACTTCCTCTATTTTTCCTTCTGCTAAGAAGTGCCTTCAGAAAAACTTAGAGCTGAAAAAAGCAGTGATAAAGTCAAGGAAAAAGAGAAGTCCAAAGACCCAGAAAAGCTATCCCTTTATTACTTACCTTTTTCAGCTCCAGCTGTGAAGGTTTCTGAACCTTCGGATCTGACTCTTATGTCAAACTCTATATTCCTTACATTTGGAATTCCTGTTTTGTGGGTGCTACAATTTTCATTGGAGTCAGTGTTACCCAGACTACAGTCTTCCATCCTCCAGGAGAAGCCTCTTCACTAGATGTCTAGACCTTCTTCAGTCTGGTCCTCCAGGAGTCTGTGGACAGAATGATGAGAAAGTTCTTCAGGACCCAAAACCAGCCGGGGTTTCTCCTGGCACTGACCACATTCGGAGCTGTTGGCATGGTTCCATCCCCTCATCAGATTATTTCTCCTGCCCTGATCTATCCTTCAAACTTGGGGCTGTTAGATCCAGGCATTCCCTGGGGTATGTCTAAGTTGGATCTGAAGACCTGGTCTTCACCGACTCCAACTACATCTGTGATCCAGTTGGTGCCAAGTGACTTGGACCCAGACAGATCTTGGAGCCAAAGTGCCAGCATAGGACCAGGGGTGGGGGGGAGGGCCAGGCTCTACTCTGAAGTGCTTGCAGCTGTTTCCCTTGACAATGGCTCTGGACAGCTCAGCCCAGGCATCAGCTTCAGAGCTGAGCCGGACTTTGAGGCCAGTCCTTGTTGGTTGCTACCACTCATGTAGGGGGGGGTCTTTCATCCTGTCTTGAGCTGTGCCTTTGAAGCTTTCGAGTGTGTGCTGTGTCATTCTAGGAAGCAGACTTAACTCTTGGACTCGGAGCTATCTTCCTCCACAGGAGTTTCCTGGATCCTACTCTTTCTATTCCATCAGGACAGACAACCCCTAAAACGTTTGAATCTGTCAACATCGAGGAACCCTATTCATCTTCTAAGTCCTCCCAAGAACATCCCACTAGGTAGGTTTGCTGGAGATGTGCATGCAGAAGATGACACATTGACTCCTCCCAGGAGTCCTTAACTGAAGGTACTGACTTTAAGGGGGTTGGGTCCCAAAGATCCACCACTTGAAGGCGTCTCATTGAGTGAAATCCTAGGACTGGCCAGACTGAGTGTCATAGGGTGGTCTTCAGAAGGTCCATCCCAAGAAGCATCAGAATTTCTCAAGGCTTTTGAGGCTGGCCCATTTACTTCTTGAGTGGTCCCTCCCTTGGATGAGATGGTGTATTTAATCTCTAACTGGGCATGGAAGGAACCAAATATGACTGAAACAATCTTATGTAAACCTGACAAATTTGTTGTTTTCCCCAAAGGATTGTCTTTATTGAAGCAAGGGTCCTGTTGATTCCATGGTGGTAGTGGCAGCACCAAGAAGGCATTTTCTGAAGAAAGTTCCACTGTCCTTGCCCCAAACAGGTTTCAGCAGTCTTTGCACTCTGGGATCATTATTAGTTGGTACACAACACAGCTGCAGAGGTATTTGACCAAAGAGATTTCCAACTCTCTCAGCTCCCCTGTCTGTTTTGGAGAAGGGAGTCTGTTCACTCACAGTTGGCCACCCTTCAATCCCTATTGAATGTCTTGATGCGCCTTATTTCCATTGAGACAGAAGGCACTTCTAGAGCTGTGAGCAATGACATAGCCATTAAGAGATGTACCTGAATGTGCCTACGTGAGTTTGCAGAGCATTTTAAGACCTTCAAGTCCTTTATCAATGTCCCCATTAATGACTCTACTCTGTTCAGACCAAAAGTTAGAGATGCTACCCAGGAGGTGAGCAAGGTGGTAAAACCCTGTCTGGCTCAGGGATCTGGTTTTCTACCCCCCGAGGATCTTTTCCAGAAACCAGGAGGGAGGGAAGAAACTATATTCTACAAGCAAAGGTTTGCTCCTGGCACTTCTGGTGAGACCCCCCCCCCCCCCCATGGCAGAAGACAGATCTCTAATGGTGGATGTGGCCTGCAAAATCTAGGCTTTTGGGATTCTTTCCCGGTGGGCCTTACCAATGCTGCTGAACATTTGCCTGACTCTCAAACTCTGGAAGCAGTTGGAGGGGGTGCACAAATCCTTGCATCCCATGGTATGGATGTTAATTACTCAAGATGTGTACAGAGGATTATAACCAGAGGCTATCCCATCCTCCCCTGCAATGATTAAAGAAAGTCTTTGATGTTCCACCCTACCGAAGAAAAGCAGCGATATTAAGAGATAAAACGCCGCTAAAAATGGGTCGTCCAAGAGTTCCTGCCAGACCAGCAAGGATTTTGAGTTGGCTCAAAATTTTTTTAGTACTAAAAAAAGAATAGGGAACTCAGGCCAATTCTGGACCTTCGGTCTTTTGAACAAATTTGTAAAGCAGATGAAATTCCAAAATGGTCACGGTACAGTCCATTCTTTCATTGCCAAAAAATCACAATTGGATGTGCTTGATAGACCTTTACGATACATACTACCACATAAAGATGGACATATGCTTCAAAAGGTTTCTCCACTTATGGCTGAGAGCAAGTCACTTCCAGTTCAGAGCCCTGCCTGTTGGTCTCATCACAGTCCCCCAGTTATTCACGAAGTGTATGGGAGTGTTTGCAGCTCACCTCAGATTGCAAGGGTGCCTTGTGTTCCCAGTCTGGATAACCATTCCACCAGAACTCATCTTCTCCAAGCCAGGAACTCCTTGCTCCAGCTTTGCTCAATGTTAAATATTACCATGAACACAACCAAGTCCAAACTTCATCATGTCCTGACTTTAGAATTCTTTGAAGCTCAGTTGGACGTGAAATTGCAAATTGACAAGCTCCCTCTAGCCAGGATTTCCACACTCCACAAAAAGGCATTAGCTGTCCTTTTTTGTCAGTAGCCACCTGCAAAATTGATCCTACATCTTTTTGGCTCTGTGGTGGCTACCATTACCTTGATTCTGCTTGCCAGATATCACATGAGGGTATTCCAGTGGAGTCTGTTTACACAGTGGTTGAAAAGATGCTAGCTCATGAGTTGCTAAGTCTCTCACAAAAATCTGTAAAACTCATATGCAATGGTGGCTAGAGTCCCCAGTAGTTTCTCAGGGCCATCCCTTACTACTTCTCCCTGTACCACAGTGACCACAGTCATCTCCCAGTGGGGGGCATTTCTTGGTAAAGACGGTCTAAGGCACATGGTTCCCTTGCAGAGGGCAGTCTTCACATCAACATCCTGGAGATGAGGGCAGTCCTCCTAGCATTGCAGTCTTTCCAGGACACTTTCCACAGTTGTGATTCCAGTCCAGATGGAGAACATGTCTGCAGTCTGGTACATCAGCAAACAGAGAGGGGATATTTAAAGTGACTATCTCCCAATGGTTATCTGATTGATTGTATTTTACAAGTCTACAGAGCAAGGTTTGTCCTTATCCAGACCTGCTAAGGCTCAATCAGATCTGTGGCTACATCCACAGCCTTCTTTTCCAGAGTACCACTTGATAACATTTGTGCTGCAGGTACTTGGTCCAGTGTTAATACCTTCATTTCTCACTACAAGCAGGATTTACAGTCAAGGTCTTCCTTTCGTTCAGCTATCCTTCCATGACACCTCTAATGTTTCATAGTAGCTGGGGGCTCTGTTTCAGCTATTGAAGAACTGATGCAGAAAACATCAGATAAGAAAGTTATGTACTTACCATACTGGTAGATCTGTGGTGTTTGCTTCTGTTCTTCCTCAACTTCCCTCCCTCCTTCCCCATCCTTTGAATTTTTCTTTGTCCCCCAGAGTGACTGCACTTAAAAGTACTTTGGCTTGGTCTTGTATTCATCAAGGTCAAAGTGTGGAGACTATTTGATCCTATGTGACATTTGGCTGTTGGTGATTCGGAGTAATATCCTTTGTGTTAGTGTATGGGCAAATTCGGTCTGAGATAATTCTGTCCTTCCAGGGGGCTTGGGGTAAGGGGAGGAGCACTGGATCCAAAGAGTGAGAGTGGCCAACTGCTAAAGGACATAAGCAGACAGCACAGATCTATTGATGTTAAGTTGTCTATCTCGCCTTCATTCTTGCTGGTTGGGTTCGGAGCTGATCCTTGGCTCTGACTCGGCCATCTTCAAAAGCTCGAGAGCTGCATACTGGCTCGAGAGCTGCATACTGGCTCGAGGCCACCCCATATCCCATGATGCCCGACGCTAGATACCCAGATCTCGTTTGCCGCTTCTGCTGCGAGGGTTTAAATTAGAGGCTAACCCTTTCTTTTCTTTAAAAAAAAAATAAATCTTTTAATAACTTTTACCTAGTTTACTTTTATTTAGCTTGTAGGTAAAATATGTTCTTTGACTCTTTTTTTGGGTGTGGTAACTTTAGTGTGTGTGGTAGTTATTATATCCAAATTTTTGTGTATTGTTCTTGGTGTTCCAATTATTTTTCAGGGATGTCCAAGGATACTAAGGTGTCCGGATTCATGAAGTGTGACTCATGCTGTCAGAAGATGTCTCTGACAGATGGTCACACTTCTTGTGTCTATTGTCTGGGTGCCATGCACCTGCAGGACTCTTGTTCAGTTTGCCATGCCTTCAGCCCGAGAGTCCTGCAGGAGCGTAAAAATAAGTTAATCCTACGGGGTTTACTTAAGCAGGATTCACCTGCTAAGGCTCAGCCCCTGAAGTCTTCTAAGCCACCTAAATCTTCGGCTCCCAGTTAGGAGCCGTCGATGGGTGAAGCTGTTCCTTTGGCCTCGGTTTCGGCTGGAATCGATCTACCTCCTCCCAGTCTGTTCCGACTCACACTTCAGAGCCGTCGGGGAGTCGAAAGAGATCTAGTTCTCCCTCCCTGGAGTCGATACGCTCAGCTCCGAGGTCTCCTCTGCTCCAATCGGAGCACAGTCATCAGTCCCACTCTTCTCGGTCCTCAAGGCTTTCAGATCACGATGTGGAGAGAGTGGTCAGTAGGCTGTTGAAATCGCAGGCCGTAGCAAAAATGTTGTCCAGCCCCCCTCATCAGGTGTCTGCTCCTTCCATGTCTGCAGTTATTCCTCCTCCGACTCCTCCTTTGAGCTTGGAGCCGGAGTCCGTTGGGGTTCAAGTCGTGGAACCGTCGGATCTGATACCTTCTCCTTCGGTTCCGTTGTTGGCTCCGATCACTTCCTTGGTACCGTCCTTGGAAGGGTCTGGGCGCAGAGACTCCCTCATTGGCTCCGAGGGGGCGAGTGGCATCAGACCCTTGTCCGACCCCATTCTCCCGCTCGGAGCTTCGGCGCAGGTGAGCTCGGCTCCTACATCAGCTTTGGAGCCATCCCCCTTGGTGCGGAGAGGGATTCTGATATCTTGGGAACCGGAGCCTTCTCGGCATTCGAGCAGGGATGCCTTCAAGGTCATGAGTGTGCTGGCCCCTGAGTCAGCCCCACGATCATCCCCATCGGCTCCTTCCACTATGGTGCCTGTCTGCTTTTGCCCCTCCTCCAGAACCCATGCGTGGGGAACCAACGCTCCAGGGCACCCCCTTGGGTGTATCTTCCTCTTCCGAGGGCTTCCCTGATCATTCAGAGGAGCCACGTCATAAGAGGAAATGCAAGAGGAAGCATGTTGACTCCCCTGAGTCTGTCACATCAGATACCGACTTAGGGGATTCGGAAGGGTCCCCGAGATCCCCCTCTGAAGATGTCTCTTTCTCAGACATCCTTGAGAAGCTTAGGCAGAGGGGGAACTGGACCACCCTAAGCCCTTCCGAGGATGGGTCGTTATTCCTGGATGTGTTTGGATCCCGACCCGCCACCTCCTGGGTGTCTCCCCCTTTCGACCCACTGATGTCTGTGGTGGCTCGGAAGGCGTGGTCAGCTCCAGACACAGTGGAACCGACCCCCAGAAGACCCTCTAAATTTATAACTGCACCACAGGATGAACAGTTTTTGACCAAAGGTGTTCCCGTTGATGCCATGGTGGTAGCGGCAGCCACAAAGGAGTTGGCTGAAACTTCATCTGTCCATCCCCCTAACAAGGAGTCCAGGGATGATACAGATATGGGAAGCGGATGTTCTCTTCAGCGACCTTTTCCATGAGGTCTCTGAATTATTTGTGCCACTTTACCCGTCTTCAAAGGGATCTCCTTAAAGAGCTTGGCAATACCCTCCAAGATCCATCAGCTGAGGAGGCCCAGGCTAAGGCAGCCTCCCAGCTGGCGACTCTTAATTCAGTGGTGAACTCCTCCATGAGGCTTATTTCTTATGCAGCCGATGGTGCGAGTAGAGCCGCAGGCACAGGCGTTGCCCTTAGGAGGCACGCATGGATGCGGCTATGTAATTTTGCGGAGCCCTTCAGAGCGTCTTTCACCAATACCCCCTTTGATGGTTCCGCTCTCTAAGGATCACAGGTGAAGGACACCCTAACCAGGTGTGAACAAGAAGGCAAGACTCTCTCTGCCGTGGGAGTCCGTTTTTCCACTCCTTCCAGACCATATCTCAAGGGTCAGAAGAGTGGAAAGATATTCCGGAAATCCCAGAGCGCCTTGCTCACACATGGTGATTTCCCATCCAGGGGCAGAGGAGGGAACAATAATAGATGCCGCCCTCATGGCAGAGGGGGTCCGCAAAACCAGGGCAGCAGAGAATCCTTCTCTGAGAAGCCCTTCCAGCATTCCTGAAGGGTTGCCCGACTGCCCACCTCTGGAGGCAGGTGGGGGAAGATTATCGCTGTACCCAAGAGCCTGGCACGACATAACACAAGACAAATGGGTACAGTCGATTATATACGGAGGCTACAGAATTCCCTTTGTTCGCACTCCCTTAGTGTTAAGCAAGTCCCTTCCAGATGTTCCACCCAATCTAAGGGATCAAGCAGTTCAAGAAATTTCAGAACTGTTAAGAAAAAGGGCCATCCAGCAAGTCCCAGCAGACCAGCAAGGATCCAGAATTTACTCAAGGTTATTTTTGGTACCAAAAAAGACAGGGGACTGAAGACCTATTCTGGATCTTAGCAGACTGAACAGGTCTGTACAAAGAACGAAGTTTCGGATGGTCACGCTACAGTCCATTTTACCCTTTCTGGGTCAGGACAATTGGATGTGCTTTATAGATCTTCAGGATGCATACTACCATGTCAAAATGGACAGATGCTCCAGAAGATTCCTTCGCTTCCGGCTGGGAGCCAGCCATTATCAGTTCAGAGCTCTGCCCTTTGGTCTCACCACAGCCCCCAGGGTGTTCACCAAATGTATGGCAGTAGTTACCGCTCACCTGAGACAGCAAGGATTCCAGGTGTTTCCATATCTAGACGACTGGCACCTCACTGCTACCACCAGGCATCACCTTCTACGAGCCAGAGACTACAATATCGAGACTTGCTCCAGACTAGGTATCTCAATAAATTTCAAAAAGTCTGCATTGTCACCCTGTCAGTCTATCACCTTTATAGGCGCAAATTTAAATACAAAAGATATGTCAGCGAGCCTTCCACCAGACAAGGGTATTAGTGATTCGCCAACATGTACAGGTCTTATTAGCATGCAAAAGAGTTCAAGCCAGGTTCGTCTTCCAAACTCTGGGTCTCATGGCAGCAGGGATCATACTTATTCCTCTAGCTCGTTTTCACATGAGGATTCTCCAGTGGCTGCTTTTCACCCAATGGTCCTTCCAGCAGCTTCCCATGTCTCACATGATTATGATCACAGAAGCATGCAAAAAGCACCTTGCGTGGTGGATGGTCTCCACATCAGTACCCCGGGGCAGACCATTTGTACTTC